>NW_010105608.1:0-32704 GCF_000699245.1 Pterocles gutturalis | reverse complement strand
TTGTGTTGGGGGGCCCAGAACTGGATGCAATTATGAATGAGACATATTATTCTGCTACCCTTTAATTTCCCCATTGGCATCTTACAGGATAAACAACATCTTGCTTTGGCATCAGCGAGTTACACAGATTTTCCTTCTGTCCGACTCACTATGCAAGATGCTGCTCCTTGAAGGCATGGGCCTTCAATGTTGAGTCTGTGCAGACATTAAAAAAATAAATGTGTCTCAGAGGCAAATGTACATTACACAGGTATGTGCAGGGAGAACAACACTAGTTATACCCCTGCAGTAGCCCAGTAGCCACATCCTAGTTTTGTGAAACGCTTTTCCAAAGCCTGCAGCCAGCAGTCAGCTGGTTTGAACATCATGGAATTGTCACAACAGAATTGCCTACCTGAAACATATTATTCATCTCCCCATGGGATAGACAAGGATGTTTTGTGATAGAATCATAGAATGGTTAAGTTAGCTCTTTGGAAAGTCTGTCTTGAGTTATGCATTTTCATAACAACTGCGATAAAAAGAATAAAAAAGTGACTGAATGTGAAAAAATGGGGTTTTGTCAAGTAGAAATTTCCACAAGAAAATCCTCTGTTTTTAGAATTTTTTAAAAAACATAAATTTAAAAGTGATCATTCTGAATACATTTACCAAAGTAGAAATATTAACAGTTTTCAGACAAACACTTTTAGTTAGCAGTTTTTAAATCAAAACATTAACATTTTTTTATAAAAAATGTTTCCTCATTATTAAAGGACATTCATCATGAGTAAAGGAAGAATGAGAAGCAGTTTCAACTACATGTGTAGATTAGAAAAAGATAGTTTCTTCCTGGTGATCCCCCCCCCTTCTTCGCTTTCCTGCCCACTTTTTCCCACTCCCCAGTTGAGAACGTAAGGACTGCACAGGCACCTTTCCCACCACAGGGGTTGAGTAAATGAAACAGGTTGATAGTAAATAACTTCTTCAGATAGCAAGATTCTGAAGTAACATTTTGAGGTTCTTGACAACTTCTTGTCAGTTTAGAGCCATAATATTTAAAAATTATTTTCTATTATTTATTGGTCTCAGTGCTTGGGAAAAAAGAAGCAAGACATTTACCAGTTCAAATGTGCAGTATTCTGTTGTACTTCCTTCAGATGTTGAGCAATGACCAGGAGGGATCCCTGGGTTTTTCAGCATTCTTTTCATACTCACGAACACCTCTTCTCATTCACATATTTAGGACCAAGATTGAGTCAAAAATCTGTCTTCAGGCAGTACCCAATACCTATTATTTTTTTGTGAGCAAGGGGAGCTAGTAGGTTTGGTCCAGATGTTTCTGTTTGTGTTGTGGAGGAACAAAAGATTTCTGACACTACTAAACTGGTAGAGAAAAATTTGAAAGATATTATTTTGTTTGGTGTTAATAACAGATAACACTATCCAGTTTTCCAGAGCTTTTCATCTTCAGTCATCTTGATAAACATTGCCTAATTAATCATAGAGGTTGCCCTACCTTGTTATCTGGGAGATGAGCCGACAGGGCTGGGTTAAAGCACTTTGATGAAAAATTATGATCGCTCTGAGTGTGCCACCATGATTGTTCTGTGGATGCAGGCAAGAGCTGAGTTTGCAATTCAAATACTACATTCACTTTAAAATGGTTTATGAAAAACAGAGTGAAAGGCAGCTATCACTACCTATTAATTTTTTTAATGAGCTTATGAATTTAAAAAGGCATTTCATGGAAGAAAAAAAGCCCACCACAGCTATCCTTTCTGTGAAATTAAGGCTGAGAAATAAATCAGAAAATCAGAAAATAAAAGTTAGTTTAAAAGCACAACCCTTTTTTTCTGCTTCTATGTACTTATTGCTAGAATGGTGGTCTATCAGTACAAACTGTTAGTGAATTGATACAGCACATAATGCTAACGGGATGTGGATATTGTGCAGAAAACAGCAAATGGAACAGTCTGCAATTTACATGTTTACACAATGATACTTATTTCCTATTTATCTTCCACTTCACATTTAGAGTGCAAAATAAAAACCTAAAAAAAAAAAATCTTTTTAAATTGTTCTAAAAATACACCACAGCCACTTAATGGGTTTTATATAAGTAATTGCCACAATCCATCATATATATATCAAAAACAGCATTAGAAGCTAATTTATGAAAACCAAGACAAAAACATAACATTTTTCTGTCTTGTTCTATCTGCATTTTTTGGGTTTTCCAGACAGAGGAGTGCTACAGATAGGACAGTACTGCACCAGACAGTGTTGGTGCTCAGCAGCATTCCCTGAGCACCTCCGCTCTAACCCGCTCTGCTCCTTCCTTGGCCATTATTATCTATCTGGACAAGCCACTAGTTTGAGGTTCACATTCCCTTAAACAGAAGAGGGGTCCCTCATTATCCAGGCAAATGTGCTAACTACCATTTGGTTTGCTAAAAACTAGCTGGTAATTGGAGCCAAGGTCATAAACAGTTTTAAGTCAAGTAAAATTACATTATTTGGTGGCAAAATTACACATGCAAAAGAAAATTTGTTGTACCCTGTTTTAAGAAGGTAATTTACAGAGACAACGACCATTGTTCAGTTTCTGTATTTAGATGCTTTGATCCTTTCATACTCAAAGACCAAGTATCTTAAACTGAACAATAAAAGTTAAGATGCACAGAAGTACAGATCAGTTTCAAGAAAGCAGCCATATCTAAGCTCACAGAGCATAAGAACCAAAATTAACATAAGATTTTCCCAGTAAAACCTAATGATGCTATAAATCGGCAATGAGGACAATTCTTAAACATGTGTTTAAGTGATTAGTGAAGAAACTACAGTAACCAGCTATTTTTTGAAGTTGTCTTTTATTCTCTTGCTCATAATTACATGGTCATTATAGGTCTGGACAGCATAGAGTTCTCCTGATCAAATTAAATCATGTAAATCAGACAGAAAGACTATGGCATTTTTTACATTAATATTGCAACTAATGATAAAAAAAAACAGCTTTACGCCTTCTGAGCGATGCCTTCGGTCAGGGCCTGAGATATTCAAGCCACTCAAGAATATATGTTAACAAACCTTGATCTTTTCTTATCCTTAAGCTGGGAAAGTCACTGCAATGACTGAGAATACAACAGGCATGCATAGTAAAATCCAAAATACGAGTGGAAGACCTGAATATAAAGCAATGTTGGAACACCACTGTACTGAGCAACTTAATTTTAAATCATTCAGTCAAAACCACAAGAGGAATGAGTATCTCATCAAGAAGGCGTTCTGTTCACCATGCTAATAAAAGGGACAAACAAAATGGATTTATGAAATTAATGATTAAATCATCCAACAGAACAAGTAGGTCCATCTGGGTATATCAGTTACTTGTGATGCTTTTGAACTAAATATTAATCTCATTTTTTAAAGGATAAAAAGCTCTTTGTTGTGCACAGATAATATATTAGGTGAATAGGCATTCACAAAACTGGATTTAGTTTATATTCATTCACAATTGACAATAAGCCTGGAAAAAGGTGCATTGCTCACAGTGAAAACCCATAAGGAATGATTCAGTTTAATAGGTTGCCCTCAAGAACAGCATAAATTCCGGCTGTTTGATAAAGTGTTAATGGAAATCATAACAGGAAACCAACGTTATTTGGATACAAATTACCAAGTGGAAAAGTGATGCAGAGCAGCAAAATCTTTTACATGAGATACCCTGAAGTCCTTACGCAGTTGTGTTCCTAAGAAGATTGGAAATGGCCATTACTACACAGTCACATATACCAGCAGGCTTTTGAGACAGGTGGGAGGCTTTTAACTTACATTGTTCATGCTTAATGATGCTCCCTTTCCTTGAAACTGGCTGCAGAGGCAGATGTGTCAAACATTTCCTCTTGCAGCTGTTGAATACCAAATCTCTTTTCAGTCACTAGAACATTAAGGTATGTTTCTCAGTATTCACTTGTTTGTAATTTTTGCTATTATTCTTTCTGTAACGTCTTACTAAGTGGTGTAACTATCGACAAGACAGTAATCTTGAGCTTGGGACCACAGATATGGGCATAAGAAAAGATCCTGTCATTTATAAGAAATACCATCATCAAAGCAGGAACTTATTGGTAATGGGTATGTCCAGGCCATTGAAATTGCCCCTATGCTTCCCAGACCTGGCATTCTTTCCAGTGCCCCCTCCTCACAGCACTTCCTTGGGGAAATTATTTTTCATTTGTCTGCCAGATACATATCTATGGACATCAGTGCCTGTGATGATGGAATTTTTTCTGAATATGATCAATCCTGAGTGCTTTTGAGTCAGCACATTGTTTGGTTTTCCACCAGTGTACCCAGCTGCAAAGATTAAGCTCCAAAAGATCTTTGAAATTTTCTGTTACTGAGGCACAGTATGATTTCTGTTTTGCCAGCAACAAATGAGGCACAGGTGTTATCTCCACCTCTTGTCCACAGTTACTTAATACTTCATTACCATCTGTATATACAGCAAGAGAATTTTTTTGATCAAAAAACCAGGCCCCACTGTGATAAGTGCTCCATAGATGTGGTCAGGAGAAACATAATTTTCACAAGTACTAGGCTTTAATGGAAGCTTTTTTTTTTTTTTTAATATCAGGGTATTTAAAGAAGTGCCTAAATATGGATTTAAAAGCCAGACTTCAAGCTTGTTAGATAATTTGCTAATAGCTTTCAGCAAAACTTTGGTGTGCCAAATAAAGGCATGCACACCCATGCGCACACACACACACTGCACCGCTCCCTCGCTCTTCAAATTAAGCTGCCTTTGCTACAAAATTCGGTTTCTCTGCCATGGCCCAGTTTTGCCTACATTGCTAAAAAGCCCTAAGCACAGCCTTCCAGAGGCCCATTGCTCTTCTTGCAGCCCCTGACAGGTTTTCTGTGGAAGTACGAGAGATACCAACTCACACAAACAGTCTGAGCCACTTAAATACACACAAACAGCAGCAATTTTACCTGCAGAGACACCCATTTCAGCCTGGAGGGTTCCATGTTTAGGCCAGATGTATGTTCACAGTCTGTAGGATGTTGGTTTGCCCCTGCTGCAGTGTCTAATACCCTGCAACGATATCTGTAGGGAACAGACATCGAGAAAAAGACATGTCTCTGCCAGCCTGGACATAGAGCAGAACTGAAATACAAACTCTAATGACAGGGTTTTCTGCCCGCATTTTTCTGCCTACTTTCCCAGTTTTGATCTTTGGGGCTTTTTTTAATGGATTCATCCCCTGATGCTGCCTTTCCAGCTCTCTCTTAGCAGGATCACAGAGATTGCAACATCCTTATCTCTGCAAGGTGAGGGAGAAGGTGCTCAGCAGTTTCTGTCTATTGAAAGAATTAAATCAAGGTCTCAAGAGAGAAGAAGCAAAAGTAAATGAAATACCAAAGTGATGGAGAAGAAATTGAGGGAAAGTCTCTGAATGTTTTCGAGGAGCAGTAAAGAACTGGTTGTTCTGCCTGAAGGCTTTTCTGTCTGCTTTGCATGTTGCTCAAGGGGTTAAGGAGATCTGAAGACTTGTGCTACCCTCATACCTGGTGCATGTGAGTGAACATCTTTGTCTTTTTCTGTCCTTTTCGTATTCTTGCATGTGCCTTCCTTATAGTTCATATACAGAAAAGTAACTGTAAAAGAATTCTTAGGTGAAAAATCAAGCACTGCAAAGCTAGGACATGCCAAGATTATTGATGCACAAGCACTCTTAATTCAGGCCATTTTGTGTATACATTGGGATGTGGTTTTTAATTACAGGCTCAGGTACTATTTCTTCCACAGGGTGCCTGCCTTGCTCAGTGAAGGCTTCTTTTTATCTGCAACATTCAGTGTGAGGCCTGCAGGCCTTATTTAAACCACACATCCAAACCCTGTACTGAGTACAAAATGATGTCATTTATTTCTAGTGTTTCGCAGAATTTTAGTACATGTATCTTCATGGCACATTTCTGAGGAAAACTGATAGCACTCCCCTTGCAGGAGGAGAATGAAAGCACCGAGATAAAGGCTGCTGCTTTCCAAGCCTCCCCAGTGCCACGCAGGTTCTTGGCCTCTCTAGTTTTATTTTTCCACAGACCCTTCCTCTCCTTACCTGCATAATTTCAGTAAGGAGGTAAGCAACATATAAAGATGGAGATGTCTGTTGTAAAAAAAGAGTAGAGGCACAGCTACTTGACACAGGCTAGTACCTGCCCTGCTCGGTTTTCCCCTCCAGCAAGCTTTCTGCGCCTCCCACCCAAGCCGTGGTATTGCACCTCTACCACTGCCTCCCGGTTCTTTTTTCCTGTGCTGCTCCCAGCAGTTTCTAGTTTAAAACTCAGTGAAGCATTAGTGTGTCTCATCACAATTTTTGTTTTAACATTACAGAATGACACATCTTCCCCCTAACTCCATCTCAGAATCAGACAAACTATTTTGACTGAAACTCGTCATAGAGGGGGAAAAAGAACAATTTCCTGAGGGACACAGAAGAGTCTTCAGCTGGAGCTGTTAGCCTGGCGAAGTTGCTACTGATAGACAAGGCGGTCTGTGAATACCTCACATAAAATTTTGTTGAGAGGCCAATGCTGTGGCTGTAAAATCAAATGTTCAGAAATTAGGAAATGCCAGAGTGCGGCAACTGTGTAAAACCTTAAGTCAGCCCCACAGCCAACCTGCTTGAAAAAGCCTTTTTAGCTGCCATAATGCTCTCCTTTACCCAGACGTTGCAGCTAGAGATGTATGAACAACCAAACCATTTTGTCTACTGCTGTACGTCAGGCTACATAAAGGTTTTCACTTTCAAACAAAATACTGGGATTTTTATCATCATTTTACCACCTGCCCTCATTGCAGGTGCCCCATTTCCTCCTTCAGTGGTTCCTATGGGGAGCTGCACTGGCATAGTCTCCTGTGCTTGGCTAATGGGGGAAAGCCAGCAGGGGAAGCCAGCGGGTGAAACCAACCCTGGCCAGCCAGGAGTCGTGCTTGCTCCATGGCTCGGCAGGGAGGAAAAAATGAAATCCCAATAGTTTGTCCCTTTCACATGCTGTAAAAGCATCTTGAAGAGCTTTTCCAGCTCTGCCACATTGGAAATGAAATGTTTCATTTTTTAAGTATTGTAAGTATTATCTTTAAAAACAAACACCGGAGAAACTGCAGCAGATTGCCTGCTTTTATTGACTCTGGAAGGACTGCTGACTGAAGCGCTACACATCAACAGAACAATAGCAATTTAATGTTCATTAGTGTTTAGAGCGGTTTCTCAGTGAGAGGATTAAGAGGTCAGGAAATCCACTGAATTTATTTTCATTGTTTGAGATTCAAGGCAAGAAAATGCATGCAGCCTTTTCCTGTTCGGATTCTTGAGGAGGCTTGTCCATGATGAGAGATAAGACATCCCTTTCAGGACTCACAGATTCTTTTAAAGGGCAATTTAAAAATAAAATATCAGACTGCAAGGGTGAATCTTGATAATGCAGCCTTACAGTATCTCTCAGAGGAAACAAAAGGAAAGGTGCAATGCTGCTACAGCTCAGAAATTGCTTTATTATCTGACTTGCACTTGGAGCAGAGCAGTCTCCATTCCTGGCACCTATCACATCAGAAGAACAGCACTGAGTTACAATTTTAAGCGGCTGTTATTTCCACTTTGTAGGACTATGCTAGAAGCCAGCTCTCTGCTATCTAGAATAGCTATTTTCCTCTCAGTCTCAGAATGTGTCTGTTTAGAGCTCATTAGAGCACAATTTCCTTTTGTCCAAATATTTTTGCCTTCCTAGAGTCACAAAGAAAAGGACTGAAAGAAATATAGCAACTTCTTTTTCTGTTAGTTTGCCTGCTGATGTATTTGCTAATACAGTAATTAAAAGCAAATTACAATCCTCTATAGCTACAAAAGTAATTATGGGCCATGTCTAATAATGGTTGCCAAAACAACTAACAACTCAAACTATCTCATGGAGCACTTTCTCCCCTGTGGGTCTCTAACAAGCTCAGCAGCTTCTTTCCTTTCACAGCCAATCTCTCGCAGCACTAAATGTAAAAATCCAAATACCATCCTCTCAAAACAGACCTGATATCTAAGGTTTCTTTTTTCTTTCGCTCCTCCCTACAGATCAAATCTTAGCTGATGGCAGAAGGTGAGATGCCCCAGAGCACAAGGACAGGCCAGAACGACAAAGCAGCAGAGTAAAGCCTTGAACTCCACGGCAAATTGCTTTCTCACTATATTTATCAAGCTCTACAGCTTCACACTCCTGATCTTCTCTAAGTATTGCCTCTCTTTAAAACCTCTGTCCTCCCGCACCACCCCTCCCTTCCCTTGCCTAGTTTTTCAGCATGAACCAGGCATACCAACCAGTGCACAGATCTCCATTCTTGTAGAGTTCAGGTGTCTCAAACAGTATCCACATTTGGTAGAAGACACCAAACTGGTAACAAGGCTATGCCATGACGCTACTGCAATCCTGTTCTGAAACAGTACTGAGGGACAACAAGACCCTTGTTGCCCTTGTAGGAACCTTGCTAAGCTTCTTCACTTTGTTCCAAGGAAGCCACCATTCCTTCTGGGTCTCTTCTGGACTTCTGTTCCTGCAGACCAAAGTGCTTCATGTAGCTAGCAGGGAGGATTGCTGCACCTGCAGAGAAGCAACATTCTTTTGTGGTTATAAGATGCGAGTGTGTCCCAGCAAATCCACAAACTAAACGGACTAGTTCCCCTTCTGTGAAGGAAACACCCTCTCTGGAACAATGGAGATTCTATTCTCCATTTGTCATGCTCATGACATAAAAAACTCCTTTTATGTTTTCCGTGGTGACTTTTAGCCTAGGCACTAAAGAGTAAACTCTTTGAAAGGGCCGACAATAGCAGGACTAGGGGAAATGGATACAAGTTGAAGGAGGGAAGATTTAGGTTGGATGTTAGGGGGAAGTTCTTTACTAGGAGAGTGGTTAGGCCCTGGAACAGGCTGCCCAGGGAGGTTGTGGATGCCCCGTCCTTGGAGGTGTTCAAGGCCAGGTTGGACGGGGCCCTGGGCAACCTGATCTAGTAAATGTGTATGTTTGGTGGCCCTGACAGGCAGGGGGGTTGGAACTACATGATCCTTGAGGTCCCTTCCAACCCGGGTCATTCTATGATTCTATGATTCTATGATTATGGTCATTTGTTTCCTTATAGCAGATGCAAAGCATTACCCAACACATGCAATAACAATGCGACAAAGTGAGAAGCAATTAAATATTTCTGGTGCTGTGTTAACACTGAGGAAACCAAGGAAGTAAGAAGCAGACTGAAAGACAATTGCTATAAATTTATGTAGTTGGATTTCTGGCTTTTTAAACCAGGTTTGCTAGATACACTATCTTAACTTCCTTTTCAGTCAACATTTCAAGAGAAGAAAACATTGCATTTGGGCAAGATCACAGTCTCTTTTTATTTCCAGTTTGCGCCGTCTTTCATCTCACATCTGATTATGCCACCTAATTCAAAGAAGATTACCTGTTAGTTCACATTTGGTGTCAGTGAAATGTGTCTGAATAATAACCCCAGAAAGGGATCTAACCCTCCACATATCCAGCCTGCTAAGGAGGCATCTCTCTGGATGAAACAGTTACTAGCTCAGTGCAACGCAATCGATTTTTGGATGCTCTCATAGGATGTGCTACAAGGTTCTTCACTTGCATGGTAATGGGTGTCAATAAAGGGTCTGAGTGCTGTGCAGCTCTTGCTAAAGAGAGGACCTCAGCTTTTTTTCCAAATCCCTGCCACAGACGGGCACTGAAGGACTGAAGTATTTCTCAGTTCTCAGGTGAAAATGTTTCTACTTTGATTCAACCACTATCTGTTGGAAAGTAGCCCAAGAATGCTGAAGAAAAATATTATAAATTAGAAAAAAAAAAGCATTTTTGCATTATTGTCCCTCTATTTTTAAACAAAAAAAAAAAAGTGTTGAAAAACATCTGCCCATGTTGTTGATTGGATTTCCTCTATAGTAATGAGCTGTGCAGACTTATTCTGGTTTGGCTTTTCTCCAACAATGCACTACCTCATCTTAAAGCAGGAAAAATAAAGTTATTTTACTGGAATAAGCCTGAAGCGACACAAAACTGAATCAAATCATCGCCTGGGCTTCTTATTCTTCTATGGGTTAGTTATGTTGGTACAGCTACTGCTACAATATTTGGGACAGTCCTTGTCTCATTGAAGTTCAGGGAACTTGCCCACTGATTGCAAGAAAAGGAAAGAAATGTTCTTGCTATATCCATATCACTATGTACCTCCCTGAGGCCGTATGTGTAGTAATTTTCAGACCTTAGGCTCTACTGTTGGTAACAAGCTTCCTGTGTTCATAAGGATTTCATTTCTTTTACATTTTACACTTTACACTTTGAGTATGCATTATTTGTTGCAGTGGCTTGTTTCACCATCCATCTTCCCTCTTTAGTACAATTTAGTACAATTCCCCAGTTTATTTGGCTCCAGAGTCAAATTTATGTCATCTGTTTCACCAGACAGCAAAAGCACTGTCTCATACAGGCATTTAAATCAATCAGAACATAAGATCTCCATCCTGGGAAGTCACTCTATTAAAAAGAATTTATTACCAAAATACAAAAATAGGTATCTGTAGAAAGAAAACTATGGATGCAGTACATACTTCAGCAAAGACAGGCAGATCAGGTAGCAATAGTACAGTGCAAACAAATGTTTTGAATTAATGCTTATGCTATCTGAATTAGATTTTACAGCACCTCTGAAAAAAAGAGTCCAACAAATTCTTCTTAATACTTGCCATTATATTTTTCCTTGGTTCCTTCTACCCTGCTATGACTTCAGCCCTCGGGGATATGATGCATCTGCAAGAACCTGTCATTACGAGCTACCCAGGTTGTTTTTCAACCCTAATGCTTTAAAAGCCATTAGAGATGGACTAAAGAGACTTCCATGACTCAGGAGTCTGAAAGTCTCACGATTCCCATCTATGACCTTGATGTTTGCTGAAACTCTCCAGATGCACTCTTCTAAAACTCTACCCTGTCTTTGCCAGCCTGTCCTTAAATCCCAACAGCAGCAGTGGAGGGACCGACATTCTCCTGTCCCTGGCACAAGGCCCCAGCCTCACTCTTCCTTGGAGTTGTAGGGGAGCAGGGAAGAGCCCCCCAGGGCAGGCAAGGGCAGGTACACCGGGACTGAAATGCCAGCCAGGAGCTTCAAGAACAGTTGCCCAATGGACATCTGACTCTGATTTTCCCTTTAAGCGTGCATATAGGGTAAGTTCTAGACCACATCCAAGGGAGAGTCCCAGCAACACCTAGAAAAGTAGTATGACCATACGTTCTAGCTGAGCAGAGCAAGAATGAGTGCTCAGCCCAACTGTAGACAACCTGAGCCTATGCACAGTATGGTTGTTCCAAATCTAAACAACGGTAGAGCTAACATCTAGAAATAACCAGTAGAAATAGAGATCAGCTTGCCAAAGCCTGTTCTCAAGCCATTCCTAACTTTGTAAGGTAGACAAGGACAATGACTATAGAACTGGACACTACTCACTTGCATAAAGCTACACACATGAATAGCTACTGGCAGTAGTATTACTTTTCGCTTTGTCTCTATTCTTCACTATTGTCGTAGCAATAAAAGACTACACAGCAAAGACAAACTTGCAGCAAAAAGCTAGTAGGACCATTATAAGACACTAGAAGAACTTGGCATACATATCGGCAAAAGGAAGACTGGGCAGGGATACAAGAGATGAATAAACATCAGCAATTATGCATCTAATGAACCTACAAGGCTATACTGGCCCAAGAACAAAAGGATATAAACCAAGCTTGACTAACTCGGGCTGCAAATTAAGAGAAGGTTTCAAACTCTCTCAGTGGTGTCATTCTAGAAGGACTTTTAAAAGGAAAAGTGCAAGCAACACACAGTGTTGGGACTGAGAAGTGCTTCACTATCTGTGGCTCATGGGGCATGTGGAAGTACTCACTACAGACTGCTCTGTGCAGGGGTCTAACTGCTCACGACAGGGGACAGCTATCCACTTTCCTGTGCCAGACCCCGCTGACCAAAATATTGATGGTCAAGGACTGAAGTGATCTCAGTTGTTGATAAAGTCAGGAGCAAGAGCACAAAGGAGTCAAGGTGAAAGCTTTAGTAAGAGTGTCTATATTAGGGTTCAAGTTACAGTTTAAAACCATTTTCTATTTTGGACTTACTTAAGCTGCATATTTAGCATTCAGCCTGACAATATGTGTGCCAGCCAAGTGATTTAGCCTCAAAACATAATTACTTTTCTTATATTATTGAGGAAATAAAACAAGGAATAAATTTGGTACAGTGTTTCATTAAAAGAGTATCTGTAAATGTGCATTGTTATTAACACTGGACTCAATTCAATCTTGGCATAAAGCAGGTAAATCCCACCAGGGCTGGATTCAGCCAATTATCTTAACTATTCAGTGGTAATCGGTTTAACCTATATCACTGAACACAGCAACAACAACACAACTGAATTGTTTTTAAACGGAGGGGTTCAGGTCAAGCCTGACCATACCATCAAGACAGGGAAACAGATGCTTAGTCATCACATCTCATCTGATAGTACTGTGTGGTACACTGCAGAGGAAAATTATTCACCTCCTAACCAACCTCTCAGATCTCCCAATAAAAATTATGGTAGGTGTAGAGCAACACAAACATTTTTAATTTTACTACCGAAAGACAAGGAGCTTTTCTGCTTTAAGCTACCCATCTTTCATCGGCATACCTATGGATATGAAACAATGGAGTCCTTCCAGGTTTATATCAGTGTAACTCACAGCAGAATAAAAAAGGCATGAGGGCAAAGATGTATTTGAGGCATTCCACAGAAGAAGACTTCCTGAATGAAATGTATCTGAAAGAGAAAAGACTTGGATGGAAAAGGAGTGGAAAACTAATTCAGGAAGAAGGTACAAAACCTGCAGTTTTGGGAAGAAACTATTATTTAAAAATATAAACAATCAATAAGTGCAAGATGCAATGCAAAGGAAGAGAGAAGGCAAGGTAAATAGGGCCCAGGACACAGAGAGGGACTAGGACCTAGAACTAAAAACAGCCAGATTAGGAAAGTTTTTTCTGGCCTGAGCTCAGCAGAACAGGACTTTGATGGGAATTGCAGGAGGCAAAGAGGAAAGGGTGAATGTTCCATGAACGGAGGGAGATGACAGCCTGCCCCAGTTGTGTGGCACTCAGATTTCTCTGTGGGTGAAGAACAGCGTGTCAGGTGATACCCCTTCTCTAACCCATCTCAGGAATCCAAAGTGAGCAAGGTTTCCAGGATGCTGGTCACATGTCTCTCCCCACTTTTGTGCCAGCAATTTAAGCAAAGCAGCAGAAACCCTGTCATTCTCTGACTTAAGGCGCAGGATCTGATGTTGCAGCAGCGACTTGGTGTCTGACCCTCTCACACAATTGCCATCACCTGTAGGAACTGGTAAGTGACACAGAAGGTCCCAGTCTGTAAGATGAACCCACCCGAAGATGTCTGGGTTTGTTAAGCCTAGAGGTATCACAAGGACCTCTTTCACACTTAGGTGACAGTAAATCATAGTCTCTTGCAGTCAGAGCGATACCCAGGTCAAAGAGGAGATTAGATAGTACAGACTGTTCCTTGGTGATTTATAGGTGAAGCGCTCCATGCCGGTACAGCGAGAAGGCAGCTTTGCACCACACAGCGTGGTGCACCAGCACGAGCCAGGGTGGAGACTGGCAAGCGGAAAGCAGAAAGCTATTATTTTTGAGATTGTACTGTTCTGGGACTACAACTACTCTGCAAATTTATTTCAGATTGATCATATGTAGCAAGCAAACTATTTTTTCAGAAAGAGAAAACTTCCAGTCTATTCCCAGCTGTGTAGAGAACAGTACCACATTTCAGAGCAAAGAGGGTTAATTTTCCTTCTCCACCCTTAGATTAAAATTGGATTTAATTCCATGACCAGAAAAAATACCATTAATAACTCTGGCTTATTTCTTGACACTGTACCTAATAAAAATATACTGGCTGATTTTTGTGTTTTCATTCTGTCTGTACCACAGGTACATTTGGGAACTGGACTCAAAACAACTTCTGACACTGATCGAATAAATCTATGCTATTTTACAGTTATTACATGTCATGAGGGGGTGGGGGAACCACCTCATGCTTTGCTTGTCACCTGCCTTACCCCCAATGACTGCATTTTCAAGGACTGCCTTAGGAAACCACTGTCCCAGATCCCTGGAGATTTTCTGCTGGCCAGAGCAGGAAATTAATACAAAGGAAAATGTGTAAAGAGAAGAAATGAAAGTTTCCCTTCCATAATAAGTTGACTGGTATGAATGCAAACATTGCCAGGGACTATGGTTCCTGGGGCTGGAGGTTGCAGGTTAACACAGCTCAAAACTACTGATTATTTAATAAATAAATAAATAGACAAATAAATAAATAAATGGGGAAAGTAATTACTCTGTATTATTTTATCGCAGGTAAATGTGGCCGTAATGATTCTATCTGCTTAGCATTAGTCCCTTTGCCACCACAAACAGTGGCCACAGTCCAATTAAATTCTGCAGGGGAAGATCTGCGACTTCAGCACAGCAAAATGGAAGCTGGGCTAAATTACATCCGCTAAATCAATGGAGAGAATTCACTTTGCCCAGAAAGAGAAGAGATTACAAAATGCTAGAAATGTAAACACAGTTCATATTTGTAGATACATACATACATGTTTTGTAAAGAATTCGAACATTATGAGAGTCAAGCTTACAAGATTTTAACTGAAGCTGTGACACTGCATTGCATATCCAAGGCTGGGTGCTCCAACTGAACCTATGGCAGCGAAGAGCTGTACTGGTAATAGAGGTCAAAAAAAGGTAAATCTGCTCTCTACAGGGACAGGCATTGTCATGTCTCTGGAGAATAAACCTGTATGTGAAAATGACTTTTACCTGCTAATTCATTCTTTTGTAAGTGGAAACTCCTACCACTTGTAGGTTTGGAAGCACATGACAAAAAAGATTCTTCCAAAAGTTAAAAAACATGATTCTTAAGAATAATTACACTAGGTTACACTCAGGCATTTAGAAATGTTACTGCTCTACTTAGGTGTCATATGGGAGAAAAGATGAAGCAGTTTTTGGAACTGTAAATTTCAGTTTTAGATCTTAAAAGATCAGCAGCACAGCTTGACCTGATGAAGGGCAGCTGTTCATTTGAGAATCAGCATCCTTGCTAGATAAGAAAGCAGAAACTGAAGAACTAGACAAAAAAAACTTGGGTCCAGTTGAACAAAACTTTCCATTATGATAATTTGTAATTATTTTATATTCATTGTAAAAGGCTAACATATTTTGGCTTGCTTTTTTCGCTCTGCATTACATTTAAACATAAGTATAAAGTTATTCCAAGTTGAAAAAAACTGAAAAAGTAGCTTGTATTTAAAATATGACATTATATACTTCGATAATTTGCAAAAAAAAAAAAAAAAAAAAAAAAAAAAAAACCCTAGGACATATGTCAAAAAACAGTCCTTTTTCAAAAACAATCCTTTGTCAAAACAAGCTTAATTTTGTATAAAATAAAATAAAAATTTTAAACTAAACCAAAATGCTTAATTTTAATAAAAAATATTTTTGGTAAATATCCAGGTCAGGTTTTTTATGTGGTCAGTATTTTAAATGAAGAAGCTTTGTTGCCTTTTTTTTTTTTTTAAAGTAAACTTTTTACAAAATTTGTTTTTAAAAGCACTCATATTTCACATTGGTATACACTTCATAGTTACAAGTACCATTGGGCTTTTATCAAAAACTGATGCTTTAAAAGTTATAATTGTAACTTGTAAATATTTAGGGATTTTTTTAACTAAAATTTAATTTGGAATACAAATTTTAAACCAAATTCTTTAGAAACAAATTCTAAAATTTTAGTTATATAAAATGAAATCACTTTTGAAATTGTGAAATCTGTAAGTACAGTTTTAGTTCAATTGTAACCAAATTTCTTCCTCTTTAACTTGTCTATGTAGAATTTCTATTAAGGAGACTGAATTATATTTAATATTCCAAATGTATGAAAAGAGTGTTGAACCAAAGATTTAAGATGGAGTACCTTAGACTAGAGATTTAAAGCTAATAAGCGCATATGTTGTATTTTCAGTCTTTATCTACGTACATACTATTTTAAGTTTTATGCCAGAGAAATGACAGCCAAAAAAAAAAAATTCCCATTTCATTACTGTCTTGAAGAAGTAAATAAATTTAATATAAGGTAATAATTAAAACTTTCATTCTAAAGGAAAAAATCTTTTTTAGTGGTACCCTTGTATCTTAGCTGGAATTTCAGGATGATAGTTAGCCTGTAATCATGGAAGCGACACAGCGCAGCAAAGCTGGGAGGTTTCTTGCATAGCTGTCATGTTTTGGGTGTCTGAATTTTCACACCACAAAAATAACGTGACCTTTTTTACAAAGACGTGGGAGGACATTATAAATGCTGTGGAAACTCGCAGCTGGAGCCATACCAGGCCAGGTGGGTCAGGTCTCCTGCACACATACCCCTGTGTTCCCCCAGCAGAAAGACACACAGTTATGACACTTCTCCCCTGACGTTCAGGGAGGTTTCTGCATTTAGAGCATCCTCTTCTCCTCTCGGACATGAGGATCAGCAGTTACAGAGTGATTACAGCAGGAGCTTGTTTTTAGCGATATCAGGACAGCAGGCCAAGCTCCTCCCTGGCATAACTCCATTGCCTAGCATTATTTTGCCTTTTATTTCAAACAGAATTGGCCCTGTCACCATGCTTTCCTGGTAATGCTGCTTCAAGTTCATGCAGAGACCAGAAAAGGATAAGATGAAAAACAAAAATAAGCAACAAATATACATGTCATTGACATGATCACCTCTAAATAAAGCCAAGGCAGTGAACCAGAAAGATGACAATGCTGAGGAAAAGACAAAGAATGTCAGAGCAAGTCAAAAGGCATCCTGATGCTTCACTTTTTTTTCCTTTAATATTGAATATTTATGGGTACTCAAAAACTTATTTTTTAAAAGGAAATTTCTTCTCAGGTGTCCACAAAAGCTACTAGACCTACTTGAAAGCAATCCAAGATAAAAAGGACAAGGAGTGGAAGGAGCCCTGGCTTTTCTCCTCCCAGTCAATAGCCAACACATTTAAGTAAGGAATTTATTTCTGGTCTCTGCCTGTATTGCCACAGTGCAATGGGAAACGACTAACGTGCAGTAAATCACATTAGCTTAGCCACCAGTGAGACTGAAACACAATGCTTGCCACGATTACACTGTCAATGGATTACAGGCAACACGCCGTACCTGGGGATGTAGTTGAAGACACAACCAGCATTGAAACTCACAGGAAAGACAGGAATAAGAGGCAAGGCAGTGCCTTGCCAGGCCTTGAGCAGTTGGTGTTGCCATGGATGGGCACTGTGTGCCTTTCAGCCATCCAGAGACACGGGCTTGCACCCTGGCCTACAAATGAGTGCTCCACCTGCTCCCGCTGTGCCTGGAGTAAATGAGAGAATGAGCAGCATTTTCTTCAGAACAGTGGGCGATAAACCGCAAATTGAGTGCTCATTGACAAAGATTTTTTTCAAGGGAAGGATGTAGTCACCTGAGATTTTCTACTTTTAGATTTCCTAATGCTTTTACATTGCTTAAATTTCCTATGGCTTCAAATCATTCTTATTTTACCATGTAAAGAGGTATTTCTACATCCTTGTACTCCCTTGGAGTTTGTAGCTTGGCTGCATGCTCTCCTTTCACATCTAGCAATCATCACTTAGCCAACAAAACCTCTCAGTTCTAAGTTTTCCTCAAAAATCAAGCCTGCCAAGCCACACTCATCATTTTACTATTCTTCTCTGAACTATCGGCTTCATTCTAGCTATCAAATTCCCCAAACCAAAAACCTGTATTTGACACATGGCCAGCAGCAAATGAGTGCTCCAGGAGGTATTTTTCCCTCAATACTAAACAAACCTTTAGCGAGGCTAGAGAGGGATGTGTGTTTCCTAAACAGAGTACGCCCTTTCAGAGAAAGCTTGAGAACCAGACATACATTTAGAAATTCCAATCAATGTAAAAAGTTGCATCATGTCAAGTAAAATTTAGTTTGCACAATATATAACCTACCTTCTGATCAGTGATAATTTGTGGGATCAGTGTTTAAGCAGGTGTCGTTTCTTCTGGTATTTCTGAAACTTGCAAGGAGGTACACCAAACATCTGTTATAATAGAAGAATTTTCTCCTCATTTTGTGGTTATCTTTCCTATTAGCCTACCAGCTACCGTCTATCAAACAAGTAGATCTGACAGAAAACAACGAAGGTGGCATACAGCTGTCTGTCCAAGAGCTGTGTGCTGATCACAGCACAGTAGTGGCTGACTTTATTATGCACCTCCAAACAAGGGAGTAGGTTGCAGAAGTGCTTAGAAAGGGTTGCATTGCATAGTCCAGTCCACAACAGATCAGCATGGCATGACACAGGAATGCATGCGTCAGGAAAAAAATACTATCTGCATTTTGCCAGATGGAAACAGAAGAAATTATTCCTAAGGTTTGAGTAATACTCTAAGGAGGACGCTCTTAGTCTTCACAAGCATTAACACCTCCAAAGCTGTTTTTCTAGCCATAGGAGTGGATTTCAAAACTCTTTGCCCAGATTGCCCATTTCCAAAATGCAATCCCAAATACAGAAGGTGTAGAAAAAGTGATAGAATCAGTCTCCAGTAAGAAAGAAAGGGGAAAAAATGTTAGTCCAGGGTTTTGAATCACCTAAGTCATCTGAAGGAAAATCTGATTTTTGACAGATTTGCTCATAAGTAGCTATTACAAAAGTGTATCTTAGATCTGTTTTTCACCTACTGATGTGAACTCACTCACAGCAAAAAAAGTTCTGGAAGAGCAACTCTCAGAGCAGGTCTCTCCTTCTCCTTTTCTCTCTCCCAAACATGGCTGCTTCATGGGCAGCCAACTTCTTGCCTGAGGGCAGCACCTCCAGGAGTTCCTAGAGGTATATTAACATGCTGGGAGTGCAAAAACACCCAGGGCTTTGCAAGCTCCATTGGGTGTGCATTAACTGTAATGGAAGCCATTATTTAAGAGTCATTCTATAGCTGTGCCAGATTTTTAGAGGGACCATTCAGGGTCTTCAGTAGTCACATACATATGTCCTTGGAGTCATGCCTCTGTCCCACTACTGCTTATGAAAATGATTGAAAAATGCCTCACAGGTTAACACGACAATGATATAATAAAGCTGCCTGAAAACTGGCTATGCTACTCTCTAAAAAAAGTTGTAATGAGAAATTTCAAATGGGAGATACAACAGCCACACAAAAAAAAAAAAACACTTAGGCACACTGAAATATTTGTTTTGACACACTTTTTTCTGAATACCGTCAATTCAAAATTAAATATAATTTATCACTAAACCCCTGAAATGTTTCATGCCACCTGTGTCAACCTCTTCAATAAAAATGCCTGTTGCCTTTCTACATGTCACCAAATCCATAATTTTTGAATAATTTTGCTTTTAATCCAACATAAAATGTTCCAGCTGAAAATTTCCAAGTGGTTGTTTTCAAGAAGAAGCTGAAAGAGCGTAGTAAAGAAAATTTCTACAAGAAATCAGGGCACTCAGAGTGGAATCCATACAGGGACTGCATGAAAAAATCATGAACACATGAGCTGGTATCTGCCACAGAGCACTAAATGCCCCTGTCTGGGAAAAGATCTGTTTAGGCACCCTGCGGTATTCATGTTTCTCGGCAATACAATTAAGTACAAAAGCCATGACAGCCTTAATCAGATAATTGCAGCAAAACTAGGTATGGTTCTGCTTAAGGGAAATCTTGTTAGAAACATTTTTTTAACAGAGAAAGAGACAAAAGAGACTTGGGCATAATTATCCTTACTGAAATGAAGGGAGTTCACAGCTCTGTACAATTGCCAAGCAAAATATCTGTTTTGATCTGCCTGTAGGATGGAGTCTCCCGTTGAACTGATGTATCCAATGTTAATCGGGGGCTGGACTCCCCCCACGCTCTTGCCTGTGGATGTTGCTCTTCCTTTCTGTGCACAGCTCCCCACAGCCCTGCTAGGATGTGGTGTCAGTAATGCCACCCTGAACCCCAGAGAAGCAGCCCTGGAGCAGCGATCTTCCCACCTATTGATCAGAGCAGCATCAGAGTGGCCAGCTCACCTTCCCACTGCTCCTGCGTTGGTGGAGTAGGATGTTCAGGCTGGAGAACTGTTTTTTCTCCTGCTCAAGGAGAAACTTGACAAGCCCAGACTCCAGAGTATTTCAAAGGCATAACCAATTTGTTGGTTTATTTCTATCATGTTCTTACCTGTTTTCTCCACCTAAAAGTTTCACTTCGTTGTGTGTGAGGGCGCAGAAAACAACACCAAATCCAGGGCACCAGCCTACACAAGAGCTGCAGCTTGGCAAGTACATGACAGGAAAGATAATCTCACCCTAACATCGTTCACTTCAGCAGACTGCAGTATCCTCTTCTCTCTTGCCAGTGACCAGCTGTGTCCTCTGACATCCCTTTATGATTTTATGTTCTTATTAGGATTCAGATGGATGAATTCAGTGATCCCAATGTATTTAGTCATCACCTTTAGCTATAAGAAGTTCTGATGGTAACCTCTCTTTAAAAAAAAAAAAAAAAAAAAAAAAAAAAAACACCTTTTTATAAAAGGGTTTTCAGTGCTCCCTACTCCTTCCTACCAGTCACCTGTAGCTTCATAAAAATTCAATTGTTTGCCTTTCTAGCTCAGGCCAAATTTTTTATCCAAGTTTCAGATGCAACAACAAAACAATAAGGCTAGGAAGGGAAGATAGACTCCCAATATTAATCCATTTTTCTGATGTTTAAGAACTGTGAGGGGACCCAGAAGAAATTTAACAAAGTCTCTCTCTTACCAACAGTCTGTGGGTGGAAAACAATACATTTCCGAGCACCCCTTTGGGTGAAAAGTCTCTCACATTTCGAATGGTTACCTCAAATGCTGGCGGTTACACCAGCTGTGAATAAAAATAAAGTGTTCCTAGGGGAAGAAAAGTACAGGAAGCTGAAGCCAAATTTATCCAAAAAGTGCATGGTAAGAGTGGGTACAGAGCTGTACTTTCCTCCTGAGACAAGCCCAACTTCCTTAGCAAGCTGAACACCTGCAAGGGGCAGAGGACAGGCAAGACCGTGTTTGCTAGGACAACCAGCATGCAGAATAAGAGGCAGCAAAGATCAAAGGTGAGGATAGCACAGTTTTCAAAGGACAGAACTGCAGGTTTAGCTGCATTTGGTAGGCAAACAGAGCAAGCAAGGGGGCAGGAAGCAGTCCTCAATGGGGAAGAGCATTGCCTGTCATGCAGAGCCACTTCTACCTCCCTACCCTACTCAAGGAGCCGCAACAGCTCTGCCCAAACAGCCATGAGGAGATGAGCAGACTGCAGAGCCAGATGAAGGAGGAAGGCAAAACATCAGGACGCTGCAAATCCATCAGACGTCAGGATCTTGCTGGGGGACAAGATACTGCTGGCATTCAGGAATTTGATCCTTCTAGTGGTGTTTAAACGTAACCTTTACCAACCAATGATGAAGAGACGGTAAAGAAGTCCCAGTACGAAGTTTTTTTTTTTCCATATCAAAGACAGAGATGTGGTTTGGGCTCAACAGCTGGTAACAATCTTTAAATATTTGTCAGCTACCCCTGCTGTCTCCTGGATTTCCGATTGCAGCTTTTGTAACCAACAGTACAATCTGTTTTAGAGAGCTTGTGTCTTGCCCCTGTGTCCAATACAGTGGACGGTCAAAAGAGGTTTTTTTGTGGTTCCCCGAAAAGGAGCACCGGCTAGGTGGAGTCAGACAACGACTCAAGGAACAATACAACACAATTTTCTTTACCTCAGCAACTGCAAAAACATCACGAATCAATTTCTCAGAGTCAAGCATCAAATCACACTTATCAGTTATCACCAGATATCACTTATCCATTAAGCACACTCGATCATTATTTGGAGGTAAAAACTGGACAGAAGACAGAGGAGGAAAGAGTTGAAAAGTAAGAAAGAGGGGCAGAAAGGGGGCAGAAAGACAGAGATAGAGACACAGAAACACACAAACACAGAGACATAGAGATAGCATCACCAATCCCTCATTCAATCACGTGTCTTATCTTCAGGCAGAAATCTTTGTTTCAGGCAGAAACTTCAGGTAGAAACTCCTTCTGTGGAGGAAGTGATGGGTCGACAGAGAGTGGGGTTCAAACTTTTACATACTCCCCAAGGGGAGGCTGACACCCTGTATCCAGTTCACCTTCCAGGTTGACCTTTGGGGGGTGGCAAAAGCCCTGCATCCAGGTTGGCTTCATGAGGGGCAGGGGCGGGCAGCTGGTTCTCTACTGGGGAGATGACTCTAGCCATGCAGCACCTCAACAAGTGTGCCCATCACTCAACATTTTAACAACTCACTAACATTTGTTCACAAAATAACTTTTCTTCCAACATGCTCTGCTCAAGCTGTTTGTAGACATGGTGGCATCTCTTCTTTAGAAATGTCCTGTCTGAGTGCTCTGCCCATTGCGTGAGACATAAACATGGGTAAACAACATCATCTGGGAGAGGATGGGTAGCAGTCCAGTCCATGACAGCCTGGCCAAGAGCCCATTAATTTTGTTGACTTTTCATTTGTAATACTTTTCCTCCCTAATTTTTCCCACCCATTCCTCTGGCACAGGCTTGTGGCTCTTCTTCCTCTTCCCGATGCGAGCAGCTTCAGCAGCATGCACTCCTCAGGAAGGGACAGATTTGCTGCAGCCACCTGTCCTTTACATCCTGTCATTTTAGCTCCGAAGCCAGATTGTTATTTCATCCATCCGGCTTGCCTTTCGGTGGCTGTCCCTATGGCTCCCCTCCAGCACATAACACCACCAATTTGAAAGGATTTTGAATTTGTTTTCTTCCCATCCAAGCAGCTCATGTTGGTGAAGTCATTAGCCCGAACTAAGGAATTGGTGCCCCAAAACCACTGTAAGTTTCTACTTAGTTTCCCTAGGGGACATGACCAGTCTCCAGGCAGGACAAAAAGACAAAGGAGTCTGGTCTCACGTGGCTGCAACAAAGGTTTGAACAAGAAGGTATTATCTCATAATTTCAGTATGGAGGAAGGCACAGAAGGCCCCGACTGGGATAGCAGGGACTGCTGTGTAATGCCATCATTAAATCCCCCCTTCAGAAATAAGGCCAGATACAGGCTACAGAAACTAGTGGTCATGGTGGCACACACATAATCAGACTGATCCATGACTTGTGCAAGTGTGAGTTTAACGCTTCTGAAGACCAGGTGTGACATTGCTCAGAACAAAATCATTTCTGCATCATAGGTAGATGCGTACTGGGCACTGAGTGTAATGTGACCAGAACTTTTGCCCTGACCTCTATACGTCTGCTGTCAGGGACAAAATCAGCCTGAGCTCCACACCACTGGAATGTCTGTCCTCATAACCTACAAGAGCTAAGTCCAGAAGCAACTATTTTAAGAAGTCACAAAGAAGCTGTTTACTACTTTACCGGGACATTTAGATTGAGCTTCAAAACACTAAGAACCAACTTTTAGACACACCACTGGCAAAAAAAAAAAAAAAAAAAAAAGAAAAAAAAGAAAAAAAAAGAATATGGGACCAAATAAACACTCAGAGGAAGGGGCGGCAATCAAACCCCATGAAATCATCTCAAACTCATGACTCCAAAAATCAAGCATTCAGATGCAATAGTCCATCATAAAAATCCCATCGGAGTTAGGAGCCTGGGGCTCCAGTAGTAGTTTCACAGTAATTAAGAAACCTCTGACTAACCTGAAATGAACACTGTTGAGCACATTCCCCAACCATCAGCTGTGTGTTACAATAAAAGCTACAATGAAAAATTCAGAACTGATGCTGATAGAGCAGTAGGAAGATTTGGCAGCAGGCATACACAACACTAGTTTCCTTCATCAGTAACCAAGCTAATGGAAAAAAGCCTCAAGATCATATACGGACATGACTTATAGAAAAGGTAAATTACTAATTCAATCTGGTTAATTTTGATTATGACAGGACGTGTGCACAGTTGACATGTGTGCTAAAAGTACTTCAACCTCCGAGACAGAAGATCTAGTTCATAGCTTCCAGTCATTATAGGGCATACACAACTCCTAGACATCACCTCTTAGCAACAACCACATGCTTGCCGCTGTGTAATGACAGCTTTAGAAATAGGGCTGCACAGAAGAAGGAAATACAGTTTCACAAAATAGGTTTTGTTCCAAATTGCAGTTGCAGTTGCACAGCAAGGAAGCATTTCCAAATTACAGGGAGGCCCCAGCTGCAGGCAGGCCAGCTGGCTGGGCGCACTGGGATCCCAGGTTTTCACACCTCCCTCTCTCTGAGGCCATTGCCGCAGAGCCTCTTCCAGAGTTCTGAATCAGGGAAGCTGAGGTGGCCAAAAGTAAAACCAAACACAGCCAATCTGGTAGAACATTAGGCAGGTTTTGCCACCATCCAACTTTGTTTCCCTTGGCATTTTACCCAAATCAAATAATTTCTCTGAAAGACTTGTTTCAATAGAGCAACAGATCTCAGCCAGCATCTGAAGTTTTATGCCCAGCTCCAGACAAACTTGTTGACAGCCTCCTCCATGTCACAGCATCAAGTCACCAGCTGTCACATCTACTGCTGTCCTGTTAACACTGTCATGTAGAGCTGAAGTGGCATTACCTTCCTGGATGGATCATTTCCACCTACTGTATAACAGAGAGATGTCCGCACAGAGTCAATTGGGAAAGTTGCTGGGGATCACTGGCGATTCAGAGACCACAACCTTAAGAAAGTTTGTTTGTATGGGAAGCATCTAATTTATGTCTCTATTACTATAAGATGACTGCGCCTCTTACCATGATTATACCATCAAATATTTTTAAAATAAAATAAGTAACTAAATAAAAGCAGCCTGCTATCAGGAACCAAGTAATAATTTATGAGTGTTCACCAAAACTTGAACTGATTCTGACACTTCTCTCAGATATTTACAGAAGAGAGAGAAATTAGTATCAAATGTACTCTGGAGTCTATTTATAAGAGCAAGCTGAGAGAGAGAGAATCTAGAACACAGAAACATTTTATGAAAACCCCAAGTGGGAATACAACTATTTTCACTACTGTCCACATTGCAGCACTTTGCCAACAGTAAATACAAAATACGGTTTTGCTTAAACCAAGGCAGCTTAACATACATTTCCTCAAAACTAAATAATGCCAAGTTTTGAGAGCTTCACTCATGTTCCATTTACATATATTTAGCCATGGACTCAAATGGGAAGTTTGTCATAATGAGCAGAGATTTAAAGACTAGTATAGCTTCATTATAGGGGCAATAATGAATGAGGCAATTACCTGAATTGCAAACAATTGATTTTTTTATTGGATATTTTCTGATTAATTTTTGCAGTTAGTCAGTAATATTGTAAGTCAGTTATTCTCCAAAAGATTTGAATATTGGTTAAGAACTGTGAATGACTGCCTAGAGATAGAACAGCAGCTAAGTCATCCTGTCAATTAGGCAGGCTTTTCTCTATCATCCCTGATAATGTTTTAAAATAGTCTCTAAGTAGGACAGAGCACTTATCCAATAAATTCTGCTAAAACCAGAAATTATCCATTTCTAAACGTTAAACAAAAGTTTTTAATGAACCCTCCCAGGGTAGGTTTTATAGCATAGCAATTGTCTTGCTCCCCTTGCTCACATCTGCAAGCAAAAACTACCATTTGACTGCAAAATGTTTTATGTATTTTATAAATAAACTAGTGTGCCTTATGTTATATATATGCATAATGCATCCCAGAAATACCTTAATTTATTATTATAAATTTCTTAACAAAAATAATAATAATAAACCATTGTCATAAATATTAACAATAGAAAACCATAAATCTCATATAATTAACATATGAAAATATAATCTAAATTACAATAACTGCTCTTTACAATAAAATCTAGGTATAATTAACATATTTATAATTCATATCAAAAGCTGATACAAAAAACTTGTCAATCCCAGGAAGATTCATCACAACATCAGTTTTAGAAACTAGCTGTGCAAACTAACAGCCAGTGTCACAGCTCCAAAAGAAGAAGTCTAAGACCCACATGAAATTACTGGACTTTATCTCAACAAACAGCTGCAACTGATTGCACATGAAAAGCAGGTACAGAAGAAAGAAATACAAAGTTTGGACTAGTGTTTTTCAAAGGGACCCTTCAGAGTCCTGGCACACATTGAGTCGTCTGGCAAATGATAGCAGCTGCGGCTCTCAGCACCCCAAACTTTTGCCTTCTCTCTCCCCCCAGAGGACAACATCCCCACAAGGACATCTGAGCAGCACATTAGCCTGCTCCCATTACGTCCCACCCCAGAAAGTGTGATCATTCTTCATCTGGACATTCTTCATCTCCACATCTCATTTTCTATGTTAATTCTTTGTCATTTGTCATTTGCTTGATCTTTGGTTTGCTGCCATGGGCTGATCACAAGCAGGCAATGGTAGCACTGTCTTTTAAAGGCCAGCAGCAATCTGTGTTGACTTTCCAGAAGGTCTGTATCTGCATGGCCTCACAGAAGCAGAACTGAGAAAACATGCCTTGAATAGCCTCATAAAAATATTTATCCTTCTTCCAACACTAGTTCAAGGTTACTCGGCCCCTCTTGCAGTGCCTGCCCCTCTGACAGGCCTCCTCAGACCAAGCATTTGTCAGCCAGATGATGCTGGGATACCCTTTTGCTGTCAGCTACTGACAGCTGTCTGCACTTTTCTTTCTTACTGCTGCTTTCGTCCCATCCAGTTTGGTGTGTAGCTTCTGGTCTTCATCATTTAAGTGTAAACTGTTGCCCTAGCTTGGCAAGATTCTGCTTTCCATGTCCAGCGAGAGTGTACACATTAGAGAAAAGCCCTTTGAGGAGCAGTGGTTGAATGCAAGATTTTTCCTGTTTCTATTTTGATGTAATACCCCTATTCTTAGACATTTACATTCTCTATACTACTTAGCTAATCCAGAGTTTACACATGCAAGACAGCCCCTGAAATTAAAAGTAATTTTCATGTATCATCAGAAGCAGAATTTTTTTTCATTTTTTTACCTCTAACATTTTGAGTTGAAATTATCATCAATACATAGCCATAATTTTTAGAATGTAGGAACTTGGACAAGTGGGTGTTAAAAAATAATCAGGAGACCTCCACTGAGGTATGAAGAAAGATGAGAACAGAAAACACCAAAGACTAATGAAAAAAAGCTGTCAGTGCAGCAGCAGACATATTTTCCTTTCCTGAGTCAAATCTCATCTCAGTAGAGTTAATGGAGAAGTCAGCATCAACTACAATGGAATCAAGATTTCTCCCCTCTTGACTTGCTACACTGTGGGTGTGCCATGACATCAAGAGATTGTTAGTCTCTTAACATCAGCTCTTCTGTTGGCAGCCCTCAGCACTGCAGGTTGCTGCAGATAGAAGAGATAATGATTTTCAGCTTTTAGACTTTTAGAAAAGCAAATGAGGTACCGTCCCACCTGAAAAATTCACATATATGGATTGTGTTATTATTTGCCTTATTTAATCACTTGTTAGGTATAGTTTAGAAGGAGCTGGAAACCACATTCTAACATAGATTCTTTTTGAAAGCCCCCACCAGCTGACAGTGGCACCTTTGCGTTACACCACGCAACATCAAGATGGTGTCAGAGACCAAGTGTCTCAGGATGTATCACAGAAGTACTATATTTATTCATGTTCAATCTTATTTTTTATCAGCATCTTTACCATGTAAGCTCTAAAGGAAAATAAATTTTATAAGAGCCACCTGTGATAAAAACTGACAGATAAATGATTAAGATTAGTAACAGCTTCAGTTTCTGAATGAAGATATACAATGCATAATGTGTGTTTATGAATCCACTTTATCATCTTTATCACTTTTTTGGCTGATGGAGCTTAAGGTATGAAAAATCATGCTGGTATATTAACCATTTGATCAGCAAATTGTATGGTAAAAAATAAATAAAAGTACTATTCAGCTCTCTGACTCAGACAAAGGCTGAAGGCATGCTGTAAATTTCACAGGGCTGGACTCTAAAAATAAATACTTTTAAGAATTTTGACATGATAAATGGACAGAGGGAAATCTTCACACTCATGCAGCTTATTTAAACCTTGTTCTCTGGAGTCTCACAGAATGTATTTAGCTTTTCATTTTCCTGTCAGAAATTTCATTTCAGAAGCACCTTAGGAACAGCTATTTTAAGCCTGCACATATCATTGTATGGATGCCAGTGCTAACCCACTGACAAAGCTGCTTAAGGATGCCCTGAAATCAAGCTCAGCAGATGAGAAAGGCAGGACAGAGTTTCTATTAGATGCTCATCCTTCAGGAGGTGTTTAAGCCTGTGCTGTTCAGCGAGTGCTTTCAAACAGTGTATACCACCTCCCCCACCTCAAAAGTCTTTTATTGCATACAATTTTCCATGTGTATTCATCCACCTTCTAGTGTTTATCAGTGTACTTTCCACATGGCAAGCTGCCAATGAAATGCCAAAGATGAGACAGACTTCAGAAAGTGATTAGTCTGCAAGTATTTGCTCAAAGATCTCCTCCGTTCTTTGAGAAAGTTCAGAAATATGTTTGCCCTTTGTATGTCCTCTTATCAGACAATAACATCCTCCATAATTTTACGCTCTAAAAACTTCTGGCAGCAGTATAGAACAAAAGACCTTGTAATTGGCTTTTAAGAATGATAGAATTACAGCATTGTTTTACATATGAAAAATGAAGGTTATTCTTCAAGGCCGTGTATTTCATCCTACACTGTATTAACACACTATAATCAACATTGGCACCCCAAAAATAATGGGTCAAAACGTTCTTTTGTTGCATAAGTCAGCTCACTGAAATTGATCAGACATTATAAGCTACACGTGGTTTTCATGCTATTTAAGAAACTCAATTATTTAAATATCCCCAAATCTAATAGCCTACTAGGTGCCTGCAGCTCCTCATTCTTATTTATATTAATTCATATTTAGAGGTGGGATGAGATACAAATTCTTCAAACGCAGCAAACACATTCCAGAATAACTCCCCTATGTTCAAATAATGTTCATCTGAAGGTAACACAAAACTTTCCCCTCCCTTTATTAGGTCTGTGTTTTTTTGTCATTTATACTTGTAGCTTGACTATCTAAAGGTTTTAATTCAAGGCTGCTACTGCTTAATATCAGTAAAGCCAAGAGGCAAAGAAGTTGATTCAGACTCTCTGTAGATACATAAATTAAGCTACATTTCAACACTTCTAAAGTTTGGAAGGACTACCAGACATGTGAATGAAATAGTGCTGAAATGATCTCGATAAATCATCTGGCGAATATCTATGCCTAATGAATATGCAGCTTAAGAGAAATATCTAAACCTATAGCCCAGTAGCCAACAGGATTAGCCTGAAAATCATCTCTTTCAATAAAATTAAATAAATGTGTATCACATCAATTTAAATATTCTGGTATGCCTCCAATCAGAATTAGCAACAGAATCTTTAAAAAGAAAAGGCAATTACAGATTCAGTGGTGCATTTTCTCAGTGAGATACTCTTTTCTGTATTTAGCAATGTTACAGTGCTCCCGCCATGCGTCTACTAATTCAGTATCTTTGCCGTGGATTTATTTGGATGAATAATATTTCAGCAATGGTCTGAGTCCTCTTCTAGATACCAGCGTGGTCCAAGCGGAAGTACTCCAGACTGGATCTCAGCAGACCATGGGTTTTACCACTGACTTTGCCACTGACCATGATTATGTTGATTTACCTCTTAGTGTCCCCATTTTCCTTGTCTCCGTGCATCTCCTTAGAAGGTCAGATCATTTGGACAAGGACAATTTTGTGTGCCTTCTTCTCACCTTACACAACAGAAGTGTAACAACTAGGTTCTGCAGTAACACCAATCCATGCAGCGAAAACTGATTCTTTTCCCTGAATTACTAGTGCCTGAGTGAAAGTTTGTGTTTCCAGAGAGCAGCTGATTCAGGATTAAGCTTTTAAGAACAAAATAGTGCTTTTTAGGTCACTGCTATGTCAAGTGTGAACCATGGTACTCTATCAAGGTAGCAGTGCAATATATGGCATTTTGTTCTTATTTAATCTCTTTTTCACTCACTTTTAATATGCCCTTACCGACAACACCAAGTTTTATCTTTCATGGTGTAACAGTTTACATAGTTTCTTGCAAGCTATGAGTTCTTGCCTCACACCTGCCTCAACAGAGCATTTGTACCTGGTTTCTCTAGGACAGCTTATAGCACCCTTATTTTGAAATCAATCATCTAATTTGGTTCCTGCAAAAGAGAGGACTTACTAGACAGAAAAATTCGTTATGTGAAAATCTAGTAGCTTCGAGCTGCAGTTGCCCAACCAGCAAACCAGCTGTGTATTCACGCACTGAAGCCTGTGGCACCTCTAGGAAGCTTGTCCTCAACAAGAATCATTCTTGTGGTGATCCTTAGCAAGGATCCTCCTTAGGGCCAGCTAACCTCTGTTATCCTTTTTCCTTGTCTCCCTGGAAACATGCAGATTGCAGATGAAGAGAAATACCCCAACCGCAGATAAAGGCAGGTTTGGATGATAACATTGCTTCAGTGTTTGTCTACCAAGGTATGGCCAGTTTTGAGATACCAGATACCCAGAGCACTCTTTGGTTTCAAACAGCTCAATAGTTCTCAAAATCATTCCAAAAACCAGATTTACCTATCTGGAGCTTGGAAAAGGGGAGACATCCAAGACTACTTCTGAAAAGCAGATACTTTGTTGTAATATCACCTATGTAAAATCTATGTGCAATCACACATTGCAGACAAAAGGAACCCATGTAAAATGTTGCTACTCCAGGCTTTGCCAAAGGGGAAGCTCACCCTTGCAATTGCTCAGGGTGCAATGCATTTCATACAGAGTTCCCAAAAGGTATTTGTAAAGCTAGCAGCAAAAATCATTCATGTGATGTTCTTTTCCCTGCTGCAGCTTGGACTATGTTTTGCATTCCTATTATTTAAGAAGCAGATAATGGCTGAATTTATCTATTCTGTGCATTGAGATCTACCTGTTCACTCCCCTTCTCTCAGAGTGTAAGTGAAAGTGCATTTGCTCCTGGCAGTGAAAAATCCTACTGTGTTGTCAAACATAATGGCACCCACAAGAACCCCAATGAAAACCACAACTTTGAGCAACTCTCGATGTTTGGTTGGTTTTGGATCTGGGATTGAACTCAACTGGGACAGTTCATCCACAGTATTGATAATTTGCATTTATTCCATCCCACCAATACAATGTTACAAAAAATTCTGCATTTAAGCCTGTTCATTCCTGCAATGCCACAAGACAGCACCAGATAACACAAATGTACTGAAGTCAAGAGGATTGGGCCTATGGTAGAAGGTCAGGGTTAGGGTTTTTGCAGGTTTGGCTTTTATTAAGCTACATTTCTCATCTCCCCATGGTGTGGATCCAGATGTATCTAGCAGACATGCTTACCCCTTTTTGCAGATCTGCTTCCTCATTTCTTTTCACACAGGTCAGCTGGTGGTTCCTCCTGTGCAATTGAATTTGGCAGGTGCAAGAACATTTGTTTATTCTGTGCACAAACTGGAGAAGGTTATTTTGGCAGCTGATAGGTCTGCAGCATCCTTGGAGACTTTTAAAAGCACATTGAGGACTTCATTATTTACAACGTTTTACAGCTGGGATGAACAAATCACCCATTGCTGATTTGTCAAAGGAATATTTGACCGTATTTTTAGGTATCCACCCTGTAAAGGCTTTGCAGAAACCTGGAAAGAGATTTTGTCTCGTTGTTCTATTTTGGGAACTTTAAAATTCATATACTTCAATTCTTACTCTGTGCTCGATGTTCTTTTCCATTGGGTGGTTTGAGAGGGGGGGTGGGGGCTGCTGGCTTTTGTTTTGTTTTGTTTGGATAATTCCCTGCTTTGGTCACTGCAGCAGTTAACAAGATGAAGTCTGGGTTTTCTTTAGCTCCACACAGCATCAACAGACAGTCACAGAGAGGCTGTGATCCCCTGGACATGTCCAGGATGTTGTGTCATATTTCAGTCTTTCTTTTTTTCTGTGTCTGCAAAACCCTCATTTTTTCCAAGACATAGCAGCATGATTTGTATTACTTCTGTCCTGGTTTTGGCTGGGACAGTTAACTTTCTTCATAGTAGGTAGTGTGAGGCTCTGTTTTGGATTTGAGCTGAGAAGGCTGATAACATCCTGATGTTTAGAGTTGCTGCCAGGATAGTCAAGGATTTTTCAGCTTCTCTGCTGTGCCAGTGTCTGCAGGTGCAGGAGAAGCTGGGAGGGAGCACAGCCCCAATTGCTAGTTTAGGATTTTACCTTAGGTTTAAGAGTCAGACCCAAATTGGCCAATGGTATATTCTGTATCATGCACGTCACGCCCAGTATACAGGTGAGGATCTGTCCAGAAGTTCTCTCTACCAGAGTTGTCTCGCTTTGTCAGTCAACTCTCTCTCTTGGGCGCTTGGGCTCTTATTTCCTCTTCCAGGATTGCAGTTTCAGCACTCTCCC
>NW_010105607.1:52733-69756 GCF_000699245.1 Pterocles gutturalis | reverse complement strand
TATTATATATATATTATAATATATTGGCAACAAAACATTTTCTTTTGAAATTTCTTTGTCTGGCCCCAGACCACAATTCCTTTTCCATTTATCAGGTAAAAATGGAGAAATACCAGATAATCATAATCAGTATCCTACCTTTAAGAACAATACTTTGAGATCATTCACTGATAACAGGTACAAATGAAACAGTCACTGAATCCTAAATGGAAAATGCTCAAACTCAGCTATCCTGAAAAAGCTGTGATGAGAATGGAGGAAAAATATCTTTAAAATATGCTAAATAACACTGGTTTAATGTTGTCACAGATGAACAGGATTTGTGGGCCATTTGTAGACAGAGGCAGAAAAGACAAGACTGCTAGCATGGTGAGTCAACCTCACCTCCTGCCTGGTCATTATTAGTTTGCATTGTGGTAAGATGATGACAGAACATCACTTTTGGGCATACAAAAGCATAAACTGATGACATGAAGGATAGATGAACAAACTTTTGTGTAGAGTCAGAAAAACTTCAAACATGCTTTTCAGAACATATAGAATTGATCATAATGACAGAGCACCACTGATGGAAATGTGTCTACCTTGTAATGGAAAGGTTAAAACATCTGAACAGAAGTCAAGTAAAAGTAAGTTTGCAGGGTATAAATACTTAACAAAAAAATTGTATGCAAGCAGTTGAAAGAAAACGAGCAATAGAAGAAGATGAAAGACAGTAGCAATCCAGAAAGCTAATTCTAGCAGCACCTTTCTGAATCAGAGAGAGATTACAGCCACCAAGTCAAGGAAGGAAATTATAGCATTGAAGGTGCCAGATGATCAGGGTTTGGCTGTGTTTGCAAGTTTGAGCAAGGAAGAAAGATCAGATCTTGAGAGGCCGACAAAATAAATCAGGGAGAATCATATACACAGATCAAAGCACAAGACCAAAGATGAAACTGAGATATCAGGTTTGAGTGGCCAGAAGCGTAGGTGGGAAATATCCACGATGTTTCAGAGGGAAGAGGGGAGACTATAAGTATAAAGTTCCCCACCCTGTTGCTGAAAAGTTTGGATTGAATGATTGCTATCACGTCTATGTTTCTAAAGTACATGAAGACATAACCTAGTATGTTACTACTAATACATTATAACAACTTGTGAGGTTGCAGATTCAGAGGTCTAGAAACATCAAAAAAAAAGTTAAAATATTGCCTCAGTAAAGAAGTCATACAGCATATATATATATAAACAAGTACCTATGTATAATGGTATTGGTTATATAGTTTCCACTCATTAATTTAATTACAGGAAGAGAAAGAGAAATTTGGTACAGATATGAGAAAATCTACTGAGATTAGCAAAGCAACCAAAGATTGTTTATTTCTGCAGACTTGGAATAATTTCCTCTGAATTTTTTTTTCCCCTATGAAATAAAGCATAATGAAAACAAAACACATAGCAAATCTTGAATTAAAGTGTTGTTGGGGTTTTGTGGAAGTAGCAAAATTTTTTTTTTGACATTTCAAGGTATATCTCATTTACAATACCTTGTCATCCTGTGAGGTAAGGTCATTTTCACTTCTTCAGCTGCTTCTTGTGTAAGACCTCATTGCTGTACAATGCAGCAATATTTTAATGACATCTTGGAAACTAGATAAATAAATAGAAGTTAAAAAAATATATATATATATTCCCTTTCTAGATCTCTACTTTCTTCATGGTCAATCTAGTTACTGAACATTTGTATCTTAATGGGACTTTAACAATCACCTAACACTACACCAAAGCATATCTCAATGTATGCACATATCAATATAGATATTTTTAGGTTATACAGCTCTAATTAAATTAAAAACAATTTTCACCCATGTACATTTTGGAGTTTGCTGATTCTGTTTCTGACCTGAATAAATACATTAATTTTAAATTTTACCATCAAAGCAATTCCTAGTGGAATAACTGCAATATATCATGCAAATTATCTTGAGAACCCAGACAATATAAATGAGAATTAACAGAGAATAAGTGCTTTATAATCTTACAAAGAGCATGACAATGACCATAGGACCTTAAAGTTATTTCTGTCTTTTTTACTTTTTCCTATATATTTTTGATAGCAAAGTATAAGTAAATATTTCCTAAAAGAATACAAACATATAGCATGCAAAATCGTAACTGGTTATGAATGACTAATCTATCCCTGTACAGATCACTTGAACAACATAATACTGAAGTTATTGAGCTCTTTGAAGCCTCATGAAGCTACTGGAGAGTGTTACTGCTTAGTATCCTTTAGGAACTATAAAATGGAACTCAGTCCTTCCACAGTGTAAGTGCTACTTTTGCACTAAATGCTAAAATCAAATATATGCTGTGACGTTCACACACATTCAGGATGCCAGCATGGAGTCCTGCACTAGGTAAATCTTGCTTAGTGATTCAAAATAAAATTTAAACACAATATTTAAGTGGTGTCCACTCCAGGTGCGAAGGATCAATGCATTACCACTGATACTAAAAGTGGTTCTGCAGTACCACCTCAACAAGCTCACTAATGACGCGGTAAAGCTACACTTGCCAAAAATTGTACAGGATACAAATTTCAATGGATATATAGAGACTGGCAGGCAGGCATGAGCACGTTCTCTCCATCTTCTGAGTAAACAAGATGTCAGCCTTCTTGAAACCAAAAATTATCAGCCTCTGTTAGCACAACATTGAACTACTAAGTTGAAATGTAAGGCTAGATGTAACATCTCAGTAGGAAGCTTTTCTGTAAGTTGTCGCTATTCCCAATCTTCCTCACCATTTATTTGGAGAAAAGAGTTCAGAGTTAGATTTGTACATTGAAAGGATGGCCCTACTCATTATCTTCCAGTAGTTCAAGGGAAGATGTCTCAGTCTTGTCAGTCCAGATGAATGCTTAAGTTCTTTAAGACAGAAATACAGACCTTTTCTCTCCATTTCTTTAAGCTCTAACGCATTTAGAGCAATGTATAAACATATTCTCTCATAATTAATTCTTCTAACCTGGCTCTAGGGCCAAATGATACCTCAAAAATCTTGGTTCCTCTATGGATCAACAGAGTCAGAGTTAAAACAGGTCTGAGGCAGCTAAAGCTTAATCCCTCTTCCAGGTCACAGAAGTTATCTGAAACTTGGTCTTAAGGCTTCTAAGTCATTCTCCAAAATGCGACATATATATTTATCAACATATATAACAAACAAATGAAATGCTCAGAAGACAGCCTATATCCAGGCAAACATGATTGCAGCAGTTATCTATATATTTCATAGCATTTTTCTTCTAGTATGCTAACAAATACAGTAAATATTCCAAGCTCCCTAGTGGGAGTTGTGTTCAGATGATAAATTATTTTCACTGGGGCAATTATGCACTGAACACCTGTTGTTTCACCTACCATATTACGATCTACTTGAGAAAACATGAAAACAGCTTGTGCGCTTCGGTACACAGACCACCCCTGCTTGAAAAGAAGAAAAGAAAAACAAAAAGCCTTATTCCTCTGAAGATCTTCACATTTCAAATACACACAGAAGCAAGACAAAGTAACAACTGTTGTTCTAGTAAATAATTTCAAATGCAGAAGTATATCGCCATTATTTAATTTAATATATTTTGTGTGTAGGATCCTACTCAATATCCCCAAACAATCTTCTACAGGTATTTTTGACTTGGTCCCGAATTCCTAATTACCTAGCTAAGCCTGCTGAAGAAGCCCATAAGACTCCTTTCAGGTTTAAGACTGTGGGACCTGGCTACTTATCTGAGGCAGCTGATTAAAAGATTAATGGCACCTACTGCATCAGAGGCAGGGAATAATTAAAGCTCCATGCCAGGGTTTTCCAGCATGGCTGTGGACCACAAGAGCTGTAAATAATGCCAGATAAAGTATAGTGCTCTACAAGAATAATTCATTAGTAATGTTGTCAAGGAGTTATATATTCACCACACTTGTCAACACGAGGCTGATACGTAACGGTAGGAGTACATTTACCTTTAAAAAAGCCCCCAAAACTCTGTATTCTGAGCAAATCTTCCATTAGTAAATTACACAGACAAGATTACATCATTGATACTGCAATTATCTACAGCGTGCTTGATTTAAAACACAGGTATTGCTTAACAGTCCATGGGACTGCGTACAGGTAAAGAACAAAATGAACTTAAGTACTGACAAGTCTGGATCTTTTTACTACTGTAAAAATTACCTCTTTAGGATGTTTTTAAACAGAATATAATAAAAAAAACAAAAGGAAAACATATAAAAATATATATTTTCACCTTGCTTTATGTCACAGGACCAACATAAACCAGCTAGATTTATTTTCAGGCTTTAAAAAGTAAAAGTATAGACTGAATTCCAAAAATACTTCAGACTCTTCATTTGTGAATTTCAAGATCTTTTTCTCATTCCCAGCTAACTTGTTAGGTTTCTTTTTTTCCTGTTTTCATTGACAGTAATTTAATCACATCTGAGTTTTTCTCTGTGCCTCATTTTGATTCTTACAGTAAATTCTTTTGTTTCTCACAAATATTTCTGCTGGTTTAGATATGAATTCCCTCCAGGGAAAGAACTACTGACAGGTGATTGTAATTTATTCTGTGAGACGTTCTTGATGTGACGTCCTTCAAATTAGATTCAAGAACAAAAATTGATTGGAGCTCATTAACATGCATATTATCATTTGTCATCTGTTTCGTTATCATAACTCAAGAGTCCTCCATTTTTATGGTAGGCTTTCTTTTAGTTTAATATTTATTGTTTAGTTTTATTTTCTCTAGCTCAGAAATATTATAATATATAATTTAATATCTTAGTGATATGTATGTTAAGTTTATGTCATTCTTTGCATTTTATCTTCTGATAATCATGAGCCATTATCAATTAACTTACATTTAATCTAACTATTCCTTAGTTCTTACTATTTAATGACACAGACTAATTCTTCTGGGAAGTTTTCTGTTCTGTTTTGGTTTTAAGATCTTAGTTTTCCCACATAACAGAAATTAATACTGAATAAAACTGTGATTCAAGAAGCAAGTAATACAATTTTCTACTTAAATAGTGATACAAAATAGATATTGAATATGTTTTTTTAATGTATTAATGGATATGACTTAATTAAATTATTTTATTATCTCAGCAGAGACTAATTCCGCAGATTATAGTCCCACATCCTGGTATTCTCAGGGAAGTCTGGCCTTGACAAACAATCAGCAATACCAACAAATGTGCACAGAGCCCATGTTCCTTTATTACTATAAGAAGAGAACTTAGCTTATTTTGGAATTCTGAGGTAAAATGATTTTATTCTTTCAGAAAATGTCTCATTCTTATTCCTGCTAAGAAAGACCACTTATTTAATCCAAATACATGGATTTGCTGTAGTTTATAATCAGTGAAGTGTTGGCTTTAAACCTATAGAGGAGATTAAAACCACATAAAATTAAAGCTGCAGAGATGTAATTCAGAGGCCTTATAAATTAAGATTCTATTAGTACTTTTTTCTGATTCAAATTATATTATTAACATATTAGATTATGCTAAAAGGCATTGCTAAATACAATTGTGCATATACCTTCCAGTTCCCATTGATATGTTAAGAAAATATGGTTCAAAATGCTTTCTCCTTTTCCCCTTTTCTCTTACAAAAGAGAATTTTTCTCATCTCTGCAGCACTGTGAGAAAGAACAGATGAAACACTAATAAGAAAAGAGAAGTTTGGAGAAATCTTGGATTCAAATACTGTCTGAGATCCTAACGTTGTAAATGTGAACTGCAACAGGTGAGATGTCTCAGGAAAGTGGCTTGACAAAATACTGAGCTTATTCTAGAAGTGAGACAACCATAAGCAAAAAGGTCAGGAGCTGGGAGATTCATCTGGGATGACACAAATTGAAGGGAGGAACAGAAACTACAGGAGAGTCAGGATAGTCCAGGGAATTTGGATTTAAGCTAGCCTGGTTAGATATTTGGAAAGCTATTTAGTTTCCTTTTATGTCCTCCAAAAGGAAAAATAAACATATATTTGGTGATTTCACTGCTAACATTAATCTGAAGTTATAACCTTTATTCTTCATCTAGACACTTTACATGCGCTGCTAGACTATTTTTGATTTCCTGAAAATGCTTCTTTATAGCAGCTTTAATATAAATGAAATTATATTTTTATAGATAGAAAATAATCAGACCTGGTATTTAACTTACATCATTATTCATACTTGGATGTCCTTTTTAGGACTAGATTCATACAAACTATAAACTGAGTTTAGAAAAATTTGCATAACAAGTTGGTGAGGGAGATGTAGAAGAATTAGTTCTAAGGTAATGAAAATACTGGGATGGAATGTCTCTAGAACAAAGCGTGACCTGTTTTGTGACTCAGAAGAAGTGGGAATTCTTTAACATGAGAACAGAATTAATATACTAGAGATAATCAACTTCACCACATGTAAATTGATATTACTTCCTGTAAAGGCTAAAAATAAAAACATTTTAATTCCTACAGTACTAACTTGTGCTCCTATTGTCCTTGCTGCTTCCAAAGTTTTCACAGTGTCCAGTTGGATCTTCTCTTAACCTTGCTATTAGTCCCCCATTCTGTACACACTTAAAATTTTAACTCACTTAAGGAGGAAATTTTATGTATCAAGAAACAAAAAACAGGTTGTCTTTCAAATTCCTGTTCCAGTAGTTTTACCTCCTTTCTTCTAGAAGAAGTCCCTAGAAGCGATACCTTCTGGAGGTCCCTTAAGCCCAAAGTCAATTCCAGCCCTTCATTTTAAGACCTCTTTTGTTCTCTTAGAATAGAGAGATTTTTCAGGTGACCCACAAGTTATCACATATATAAAATGGTATTCTTTATTTGTTTAAGCTTTTTTTCTTTAAACTCAAAAAAGCACCTCTCAACAGGACAAGTCTCCCAGGTGCTCTTAGGATGAACAACGTATTTGTGACATCTTGAAGTGTGCATTCACCTAGAGATTAAAATAAGAAATAAATATGTGAAAATGTGTTTTCAATCTTACCCTGTGTTGTCTGTGTTCCAACAGCTGAAGAGCATGCTGAAATGGAATTGTGCTCCTATTCAGCAAGCTTTCCTTTTTTTTTGGAATACACTTTCACTTTGCCAACCTCCTCCTCATTAAAATCCTTGTAGGATATGATTTCTGAGTCACACATTATCAAGGTTCAGAACAAAGCATATGCTATAAAACTCAGGAATTCAGTTCAAAATAAAAGTTGACATTTTGAAAACTAGCAATGAGTTAGTTTTATAAAAAACTCCAGTGTCTTAATCATCAGAGAACCTGATTCAGTCCTCGTGATGTAAATGCAGGGATGGAAATGGGAAATTCTAATGATGCCAGCAGAATAACAGTACCATAAAATCAGTATCAGATCAAAATATTACTCAAAACTGTGCTTCTTTTCATACCCAAGAAGCTTTTAGCATTACAACCATAAACCTGTTTTTGAGTTCCTCATATTAATGAATTAGAGCAGAATGGAAGGCAATACAGAGCAATTAGCAGCAAGAAATGCTCAGGTAGAGGAAGTCGGTGAAGAGTCAAAAGAAAAAAAAAGTGGAGATTTGATCTCACTGAAGTCTGTCCTTTCTTATATGACTGCCTACTCATTTCTACTTCTAGAGTAAAGTCTGTTTATACTTTTCTACTGGTTTGATTGTACAGTGTTGCTCTAATGGAGATGAATAAAGTATCAAGAGGTTAATGAAAATGATATGAGCTACTGAAAGTACATTTTAGTGAGAGTAATCTAGTGTAAAACAGAACTACAATTGATGAATTATTTTCCTCAACACTACACATATGAAGATAACTGTTAACTACAGCAATAACCATTTTTATTTGTTATTACCCATATGAGAAAGTGATTACTAGGTCAGGCAAATTTAAAAAAAAAAAAAGTGATTTCTTGCAAGAACAGCTTTAGCATTGGACTGGTATTCCCAGTCCCTCCAACATAGCCATGCACTAAATTTCATTAACTGTCCAGCTTTATCATAACTAGCTAGTAAAAAGGCCACAAAACAACAACCCTGGAAAATGGAAAATATAAGTTATTATTTTTGACATATGCAATTGTTACAGACCTGGAATAATTTTAAGATACTTATTACATTTAAGGTATAATTAAGTGCCTATTTCTAAAGCTTAGCTGAATGATATTTCAAATCTAGTTTAGATACCCTCCAAGAAACGATATTAGTACTAGTAAGCTACTTTTCTCATTTGTACCAAAATCACTAAGCGTAAAGGCATTAACCATTACAAAAATTATTTTAAAACTTGTATTCATATTGATCATTGTACAACTTTATATATCTTTGTTACTACTTAAAACACTACTGAAGTGAGCTAAGTAGCACCATCCACATTCCATGCATAGAGTGATAAAGGATTCTCATCTTGGTCAGTAACAAGACTTTTTATGTTAAAATTGCTGATTCTTTTGAAGCAGATTGATTCATTATTCTCTTAAACTCCAGATGGCTACCTTCCCATTAAGGTATTTTTCTTCATCACTCTATTATGCTACAGCATATACTGGCAGATAATGACTATTTACCTTTTATTTTTTTTCCCCCCACTTTACATTTGTATGATTTCAGTGGGTTTTAGTGGTAAAAATCTAAACCAATGTCACCTGAATTAATAGTTACTCTAATGGGTATTCTCTCTAATGTAATCCAATGAAAGAAGGAAGTGAATCATGATGATTTTTTCTTAAAAGGATAAACCCCCACCAAAGTCATGATATTATTCCTGTATACAAACATTAGCATAGTTATTCTTCTAATATCTGTTTTCTCCTTCTAACACAATTGTTGACTTACTGCCAAGTTTTATTTTCTTTTCCTGGTGGATCAAGGGGCCAAAGAAAGTGTGTTATATGTCTTATCAAGTCATGCCTTATTCCAGACCAGGAACAAAGATAACCACAAACAGCATTCAAACCAAATGTTTTAGGAGAAGACAACCTCAGCCACCATCTCCCACAAAGTCATTCTTCTCCCAAACAAAAAACCACCGGTCAACGTGCCGCTACAGCTTCACTCAAGTGTAAAGTAAAAGGATTATACAGCGCAATTCCTTCAGGAGGGAAAACAAGGATCTATTTCCTTAAAAAAAAAAAAAAAAAAAAAGAAAAGATTTAGACAAATTACAAAAGATCTTGCAATACTATGTAATAGCACCACCTGGTGACTTCAGTCTTGATGGTAGGGGGAAAAATAACAATCTACATCTTCAGCTGCATAGTTACAGATTCCTATTTTTCCAAGTGTTAATCTCAATGATCTTTATTTTAACAAAAGTAGCTAATCTTCACTTGGGTAAATTTATTCCAAACACAAACAAGGTTGGAATATTGTAAAAATTAGAAAATAAGAGTTTGAAATAAAGAGTATGTGCCTGTCTCCAAGATTCTTCTACACTCATGTACCTAGGGACAGGAAGACCTTTAGGAATAAAATGGATACTTATGCTTAATGCTATGACATTTTCCTCACTTGATCTTTGAAAAGAATTCAAGTGATTTATCTGACATAAATTAAGTGCATTAAACAGATGATCAGTAAATAAAAAATATACCAAGGCAAGTACCAAGCTTTCCTTTATTCCCCTGTGTTCCTTCAAATGCCTAAAACTCTGGAATATGTCCTTGTAATGACTTAACTGGCAATCTGCATGTCTGCATGTAGAATTTTAAGAAGGTTCAAATGAGAGGAAGAATTGATTTAGTGCAGAAGAGCTTGGCCTTGTGTCTAAAGAAATGGGATGTTATAGGTTAAGTTCAGCGAGACAAGTAGCTTTAAAACGTCGTTATTATTACTTATTTCTATTGCAGTAGCACCTCCATAGCCAAGCCAAAGATGAGGACATATTGTGCTGGGCTAGCACTAACCATTAGTAAGGGACAATCCTTGTCCAAATTACCTTATTAAGTAGGGCATTCATGGGTTTAAAATCCAAGCACACATAGAGCTCCTATCTCATACAGATATACAGGATCAAAAGGTATTTGCAATACTCTCCTTCTTTCGAAAAAAAAAAAATTAAACTAGGCTTTACAAGACAGAAAAGTCGAAAACAAATGTATGTAATTAGTAAGAGGAACCGTTCACTACATAAATACTGTGCTACGCACAACAGAAAAGCAGAATTTCAGAATGACCTTGAACCTTTAGCTGCAAGAACACAAAAAATATGTTTGAAGGTACAAAGAATATTGGAAAATAGAAAGTGATATATGAAAGTACAAGATTATGTATGAAAATATCACCAAGACAATGTCTGGTTCAGACAACAGAAATATTAATTTTTCTTTATATTAAGCACAAAATATATAAAACAGAACATGCTTTGTGATTAGGAGAATTCAGAACTTAACTTTTAAGAAGATTTGATAGTTTACAGAACGCTAGCTTTTGGTCCAAGACAACTTCTCTTAAAAACATAGGTAAAAAAAAAAGATTAAAAAATTAATTTAAAAATCTGCTGTGAGCAGCTTTTCAAGTATCAGCCACTATGTTTTTACAAAACAATAATGCTCATAGCAGTAAAAGCCAAGCATAGTAATACAAACACTGAACAAGGAAACCATATTCAGAGTTTTAGAAAAATATAAAATATAGATAGCCTTTTATTGAGTTGTCAAAGGCTAATTTCTACAAGTTATTAACAGCTAAAAAGGCAGATCTGTGATAACACAGATTTCTGAGGTTTGAAAGAAGAAGTATCTTTCATGTGGTATTTTCTCTGACTCCTTGCTTTCTGGAATCTTGAACACTCTAAATAGGGGTGGGAGAGGCCTAAGGCTGTTGGTTTGGGGTTTTTGTTTGTTTGTTTGTTAAACTTATGACTTTGATTTTGTGCACAAAGGAACAGAGACCTTATGGAAATAGAAAAACTGTAGAAAGTTTATGAGAATGGAATGAAGGGGGTTTTTTTTATACCAGCTTACATCTTAGGTGAATCTAGGAAATATTTGTTGTTGTTTCAGATATCCTAGAGTGTGTTCTGCCTGGGCTCCATGTACCCTGCTAGAAGGATGCAGGTTCCTTGTCAGCCCTGTGACATTTTGGTCAGCCTGGCAATGATGTCAGGGCAACTACAATGTCACTCACTACACACCTGTGATTTAGGACACTGAATCCCACCCTGAAAAATAGTTACATTTGACCTAAGGAACCAGTTTTCCCCAAGTTCTCGCAAGTCAATTTTGCTCAGACAGAACAGCAATAGAAAAATGAACACTTCAGCTGCAGGAGCCTGTCATGTTTCCATTAGTGGGAACAGATCATCGTCTGGGTAGGCTGTCACTGCTCCAGTGAACTCTGCGAAACATTGATGACAATATATGTATACCACGGAAAATCTGCCCGGAATGCCTACTGATTATTTACTTTCTACAGAAATAAGAATTAGGAAATAATGGCATGTCTCAGCTTGTATGATTCTAACATTCAAAAAAAGTGAGTCACCTTTAGGCATGATCTCATGGTACACTGTGCAGCAGGGCGGTAAGAAACACAGGAAAATCTCTCAGCCTGAGAACAACAGTTGGGACACTGAACACTCACATCAGGAGAGGAGCATTTCTGTAATGCTATCCAACAATAGAAGTTGAATCTTTATCAAGTTGATCATGGTCAAGCTTCTCTAGTGTATATTAGCACAACAGTGCTTTTGCTTGGTCCTCTGGGATTTTCCTCACTGTTCCAAGCTTTGATACATATCTAAATAATGTTCAATGGTTTTAATCCTCTTCGGAGCAGTTTGTCTAATACCAAATATTTAAAATGGTAAGAATAAATTGTTTAAACTCCTTTCAAGTTACTACAATGAACACAGAACTTGAATTTCAAATCTACAACAGTTCTTTGTGAGTAGCCTTATGTGTGAAGAAAAAGTCAAGGTTTTTAATGAAGTTCAGCCAGCATACGACTCAGCCTGTGAGATGCTTATTGCAGATCATCTGTATAGGATTTTTCACTTTCCATCTTACTTTTATTTCCCTACTATATTACTACATTTTTTTTTTTAATTTGGGAAATACTGAATTCCACAATATGAAAGTCCAACACACACACATATATATTAAAATTTTAAAAGGGTTTTGTTATATATTTTATTCTTATATATACCATGTATATATTTTTCCATATTCCTAAACTATTTCATTCTATATTTTATTTTTGTTCTATATGTTGAGGAGAAAAATAGAGGGTTTTATGTAATAAAAAGCTATGCAAATCCTAGCTCATATATTGAAACGAGTCCAAACTGAACTTTAAAAGCTTTCAAACAAACAAGCAAACCAAGGCACTTTTTTAACAGCCAATTTCCATTTTGCATACTTTTATGCTCCCTGATTCAAGCTGAGATTGGAAGTAAAAGTGCTGAAATATCACAACAAAGCTTATGCTTGTAGCTGTTCCAGCATGACCTGAACAGTAGGTACCAATGATTTTGGGAGAGAGCCTATTCTCAGGAAATTAGTTCAAGCCAGTTCTCAACATTTAGTGAGCTCATAAAGTTCAGATAAATATATTTATATTTTTCTGAACATGTATCTGAAGTGAATCTTTTCAAATTTTTATTTTCCCAAGATTTAGAGGCTTGCTGGCCCCAGGGCAATCCAAAAGTATGCAAAAGAACAAAGATATCAGGAACTTTCCCTCTGGTGCTTCATCCTGACCCTCAGAGGGGGGCATTCTCACCTGCAAGCTCAGACGGGGCATGCAACCCTCATGAGGAGCAGGAACTACAGAGTGTAATTAATCTCTCTTCTTCTGTTCCCTAATAACAGGTATTACGCCTGCCAATTATTTGGAGCTGTGAATATCCAACTAACCCAACCCAATTCTAACAGCAAACTAGCAACCAACTAAAGAAAGAAGAATATTTACAACAAGCACAGAATGAAACATCTCCATCTATCATCATAAGTATTTTGGGAATATCTTCAATGACAGTTTTCCTCTCTTATATGCACTATTACTAAAATAGCAAATCTGTAAGGCACAAGATGCAAGAGCACATGCTCTTGCAATAGCCTGGAAATAGACTGCTTCTCAAACCTCAGCCCTGGTAAAATCGTAAAATACTTTTCCACTCTGATCTTGTCATTTCACACTACCCGAATCAGCTTAAATTAGCTCATGACAGTAGAGAAAATCACATTCTCATGATCATTCAGACCAAGATTATGCCCACTTGGGACTCTCCACTGACCACAATTTTTAATTGCACGTAATCTTGTTAATATCTATCTCCATGTCAGCTGTCCTCCCTGAAAGCATGAAGAGTATGCCAGGAGATAGTAAAAGTGGTCTGAGTGCAGCATGCTCAAGGCACCCTAAGGAGAACAATTTACTCAGAGCAACACTTAAACTGAGAATGATCAGGAAGAAAGGTCAGAAAAAATGTGCAGAGAGATAGTCTAAGTGACTTTCAGGTCACCCTATGTTTTTCTGGAGCAGCTGACAGCCTGCTGCTGAATATCCTCCCAGCTTCACCAATAATATTTAATTTTTCTGGGATTTGGGGTAGGGAGTGGCAGAAGGAGGGAGGAGTAGAGAGGAGATAGTCTTTCATATTATTTTCTTTGAGATAACTAAGGCTTTTTCTAAATGGCAAAGTTGTTGAGAAAATAGGGTAAGGTGTGATTTTGGATTGCATTATGTATTCCTCAATGCCTTCCTACATAAATGACCTTAAGTCACACACGGTTAGAATCAGATGTATTACGTGGTGCGTGCCCAGTCTGACTTAGATGTTGCTGGAGAACTTCCAAGAAGGAAAGCAGAACGACCACACTTGGAGTTGCGGGAAGCCACGACACAGCTGTACCACACCCCCCTTTGCTGCTGGCCTCCCTCTGGGCACAGGTCCATCCACTAGTGTGTTGCAAAAAGGATCTAAATAACAAAAGCCAGAAATAGAGCATTTGTGTGAAAGAAAAACCGTTCACCAAAGAAGTTAGTACAGAATAATTATTTCAGGCATATTTACTCACTAGGACAAAACCTGCAGAGTTATGTCATTTCATAAAACAAGCGACTAGGAAAAAAAAAATCAAGTTGCCAAGCTCTCAGCATATGACTACATTAATATCTTAACCATAATGGAAAAGCTCATTCACTAAAACTTAACTCAGAAAACAAGTAATATGCAAATATACACCACAGAGACAAACACACAATATCACAGTGATGTCTATGACTTTAGAAGACACAAGAAAGCAAGAGTAAGATAGCTATTGAGTATTCAGAGAACTACCTGCCAGATAAAAGCAACATAAACTTGCTTTGTGGGCATCTCTAAATTAATGAGGTGACCTTTTGCAGTTTACCTTAAAAAAAAAAAATTAGAAATTTTAAAAATTAAAACATAGTTCCTTCCCCAAAACCATCTGCCATGTAATCAGATTCTGTGGTCATCACACACAGATTCTGTAAAATCAAAGTACAGATGGTGGTTTATTACAAAATAACATAAGAGGCTTAGGATAGATGATACATTTGGTCATTTTTGCACATAAACTCCCTGATTAAGTATGAAAAATGTGAACATTTGTTTATCTTGGAAAAACCGCTACTACTTGTCAAGCATGACCAATTAGGTATTTCTAAACTGTTATCCATATAATTAAGAAAAACAGCCATCTGTAAAGTCAGACGTTGGCATCTCTGTTTTCCGTGTGTTTGGTTTGTGGTTGCTTCACCCCACCCCCCATTACAAATGTAATATCTCTAGTCTGTTTTACTCATAAAACAGTAACAGAAAAAGCACAGAGAATGCTGATTGCAACAAGTATATGGAAATTTTTTTAATTTTTCCTTTCCTTGTCTGTTTTTTTTTCTTTTCTCCCCTTTCAAAGATAGATGTTAACTGGAAATAAGGAAAGAAAAGAAGGTGGTTTCTAAAAAAAAATTATATTTTTCATCCTCTGCTGCTCTTAAGGGATGCACAAGACACAGATGACGACAAGAAAAAAATAAAAGCTTTTATTTTTCACTGTTGCTTGATTGTTCAAGTTTCAAAACAGAGAAAAAAACGACGTTTATTTCTAGATTCTGTATGGTTAAGGCAAAGCAAGCAAGACTAACTGCAGTTTAAAGTTGATGCAATGATGTCTGTAAAATGCAGGGTCTAAAACACATTTAGACCTTTTAAACACATTATTAGAAGTAAGGTATGGGCAAGGGATGGTCTCTCTGTGTGCAGTTTCACCAACTTAGAAACTCTGTTAAGAAACTTAGGAAAAATAAAATCAACTTGTATCTAAAGGTGTAATAAGTATTGATATGAGAAAAAAGCCCTGGAACTAAGTCTGAATGCTCCAACACAACCTGCCCTTAACTAGAGCACTCTCTTTGACATTCTTTTTGAATCAATTCATAGGACAACTTTCATCATTAGATTACAAGCTATGAGAGAAGAATCTCTATAATTTTAAAAGGATTTAGTAAGGCCAAGTTAGTGGACACATAATCTCAAAATCATAATTTAGGTTCGAAGGGACCGCTAGAGGTCATTTAAGTCATCTCCTTTTTCCAAGGTTACTCAGGGCAACTAATCAACCTTTTTCAAGTCCTTCATCACCAAGTCACATGCCTCCCCTGAACAACTAGCCCACATTTTTCTCCACTTTTTTCTTGCTAGTAATATACATAACAGAGGCAACTTGTGTTGCCTTCACATCCCTTCCTAGTTTCACGACGAGCAGAACTTTGGCTTTCCTAACTCCATCCCTGCATGCCCAGTGTCGCTACACTCCTCCTGGGTAACCTCTCCCTATTTTCAACTTCTGAGTACTTCCTTTTTGTGCTGAAGCTCTGTCTTCTGTTTCTCTGAACATTTAGGATTCAAATTATCAACTAATTTTTATCCTTTTGTCTCAAGATATTTTTGTTATTTTCTGGACACTCAAAGCTTAGCCATCAGCTGAGAAGCAAAGAGGTTGTTATTACGAACAGCAGGATAAAGTGAGCTACATTTCAAGCAACGTATATCTACACGGGAAACTGTTTTGCAGAGTTCTGAGCCAGGTACTTCTAGTGTTTGAAGCAGAGATAGCTTTGATGTCTCATTTTCTTATGCATATTCTCAAAGAAAAGCTGATGTAGAGAAGGCCTTATGAGCAATACCGGAGATGATGCCTGTGGGGAAAAAAAAAAAAAATATATATATATATATATGTGTGTGTATATATATATCTCCCCTCAGGGTAGAATTCCTAAGTTTTGAATGTTTCTAGCTAAAAACCACACATTGTTTTCAATACCCTTATTAATTTTATCATCCAAAACTGCTACATACATTGGTACGTCCAATGAGGGATGTATTGTATTTTGCTTTGAATACAAGCTGCACATTTACATAACATGCCTACAACACCTCCTTAAAAGAGAAAAATAGTCACTGTACAGCATCAGATCATGGTGATTCTTGTCATCCACTGTCAATTCAGGTAGTGTTATTCTCTCTGGGATTCTTATCAATGTATATAATGTAAGAAAGAGTCTCAAATTCCTGTGCTTTGTTGGCACAGATGGTTCCTATGACACTATAGGAGTTCAGAGGGAGATGTGCCTTTAAAAAATCCCTCCCTTCCTGCTCAATAAATTGAGATGCAGAGGTTAGCATTTACTATGTGTTAAGAGCAGTTCATTAAACAATCCAGAGTAACGATTTGGAGTTTAGTTGGTAGCTATTAGCAGTACTGTCTGTGCAACAGCTGCTTGATTTAATTAGCAGGCACTAGTTCCTTTCATCCACAGGCAGAATTGGAAGTCTTCTGCTTGCCCACAAGCTAAAGATTGTACCCATTCCAAACCAGACACTATTTAACCTGCCTTATAATTAATGCAGAAGTATCCCACCTCACAGGCAGCCTAGCCTATATGTCTCAAAAAAAAATGCTCAGCTGACAATCTTGGCTAACAGAAACCGCTTTGAAAGATTTTTTTTTTTTTTTTTTTT
>NW_010105607.1:24048-52723 GCF_000699245.1 Pterocles gutturalis | reverse complement strand
CCTTTTAAAAATTTTTTTTTTTTTTTTTTTTTTTTTTTTTTTTTGCTTCGATTTGCTCCTGTGCCTCACCCTTTTGTGGTATAAAGCAGCAAAGCTTCAGCTGATTCAAATGCTGAAGCTGGTGGGTTAAATGGGGTGAATCAATGACGAAGTATTAGGTAACAGGGATGTGAATGGTGATGGATGCAGTTCTACTGAGTGCTGAAAGACACACTCTGGAGTTTACTAACAGCCTTTCTACCATCTTGCCCTTAGATTTTCTTATAACTCAACATTATCTTCATTACTGGAGGATTTTCTCTTTGCCCCTACAGACAACTCTGCCATTGCAGTTGCTATATAAAAAAAAATTATCTCTGAAGTGGAGAAACTCTCTGTAAAATTTGAACTTAAATATGTAAACATTTAAACTACGTTGATGATTTTGGCATATTTGAGAGATAAAAATACCTATCTAGGATTCTGTTAGGAATATTAACTGTTGTCATCCATGAATAATGATACAGAAAACTGTAGAGAAACATTCCTTAAAAGATGAAAGACAGAAATACTTTGAACATTATAATCAACTTCCTGTTCTGTTAACTACATAAACAAATACACATTCTACATACCTATCTACCATGAGACTGAGAAACAAAAAAAATTAGAATGTGTGCAACTAACTTGGCAGCAGCTGCTTAAAGTAAGAATACAAGAAGAGAGGATTTAGTAATACTTCCCTCTATACACATATCCAGACCACACTGGTGAGCAGCTTAAGGACTTTCTCAGATGGATGTTTTGTTACTGTACTTATCATCCTGTTCATTCTTCTCCAGTCTTAAAACAGGCATATAAAATTAAAAACAGTCAATATCTTTCACGCATTCTGTTTGCTGTTGCCATATCAGGACTTGCCCCAAGATACACATCTCTTAAATGCAGCTTTATTGAAAGGGAAAAAGCTATTTAGAGCAGGTTATTTACATATTTTCATTGAAATGATGAATGTTTAAGGAACCATCACATTCATAACCCCATGGCAGAAATGCATGCAAATTCTTCAACCAATTAACACACAACATACATGAAGGAGCCATATATAATACTGTTGTTATGACAATGCCTTTGAAGTGTTTCATCATTATTACATCATGCAGAGATGGTAACTTTGTGCTGCCTTTGTACTCCTGAGTAGGAGACAAGTGTCCTTGTTCTTCATTAGAGCAAGTCTAGAAACTGTATGGAATAATTCTCTCTATTATGAAAACTACCTCACTCATACTTACATTAGAGATGTCATTTTGTACCCAAGTTTAACCTCCAGGACTCATTACATTGTAAACTTCCTCCTGAATTAGATTTAATTTCACGTCTCCAGTGTCCCAAGCTTTTGCCCCTTTCTGGGATCAGTGTTTTTGACCTCCTTCCCCTTGATAACAGCCTCTAGCTGGGAGGTTATCAGCACAGCCTGGCAGGCTGGCAACACAAAGGAAACTCCACATTTAAAACTGAAAATGGAATGCAATATTTTCTTTTGAACAGAACTTACCATGTAACTGAAGAAGCAAATTTCATCTGTGACTTCTGCTAACTCCTATACAGTTCCCAGTCTTCTGTCGGACAGAACAGACAGCTAAATCTCCCTGCAGAGCTGACTACAATCTGAATATGTCAAAAAGAAGACCAGGGACCATTTAAACATTGCATTTTCTTTTAAAGAGCATTACGCTCAAATGTACAAAGAAGCATCTGTCTGTCATTCCTTTCAACATCACCACAGGCCTTCGACTCGCACATTTCAAGAATAGTGCTGTCTCCCCTGAGGGCTATTACATACTTCAAAATCTATAAAGCAAGACCTAGGTCAGGAAAACAATATTTATTTTAACAAAAAAAGGCTTTTTTTTCTCCCTCTAACATTGTAGATTACTTAAGTGAAAGGCTATATCTAAGAATGTTTTGCTGACAAGATAATTATTGCAATTAGATCTCATTTTCTTTTTGTGTTATTCTGTCATGCCACACCTCTTCCTCTAGGAGATTCAGACTGCTGCATACTCATGCAGACATTTATCAGTAAGCTACAGACTATTTTCAGAGAAAGTCTGATATTGTTTACAATCATTGATTCAATAGATTCTAAATGAAGTGTAACCATTTGTTTAAAAAAGAGCTTAAAGTGAAAACAGTTTCCAGTGTCACTGTGCTGATGGACTACACTGCAGCTGCACCTTGCATTATGCACTGAAAGCCTGCAGGGATCCATGAAAAATTACAAGGGTTTTCATTTAAACTATAATTCTACTGGACAGCAAGGTCAAATATCGTTCTTCAAAGGCAGAATGAAAAAGTAGGAAAACAGTTCAAATGCATTTAGAGGGACATAGAATACAAACATTTTCTCTTTTTAATGCAGGTAAGTTTAACATGTATTATGATGAATACACAGATTATATTTTTTAAAAAGATAAAAATTATTTAAATTTACACCCAAATCTCTCTGACATGTTGTACACTGATGCTTGAAACATTGACACTACAGTGCATGTTGGTGTGTTTATCTCGGATTATGCACTCCTCCAAAGTCTCAGCAGTCCCCACATATTATGATTTATTACAAATTTCATACTGATAAATGTTCATCACATTACTCTTTACCATAATACTTTTATAAATAAAGCCAGGACTTTAAGTAGCTTCCTGCCTACTTCTATATGCTCATGTACTGATTGTCACCTGTGCCATCGAGTCTGTTCTTAACCCCTGCCACAGACCTTTTAAGTCAGAGGAAAACTGCACCCCTGGCATGGATAGTTATGGTCAGATTAAAATATTAGAGAAGAGAGTAAAATTATATTAAAATTACTAATCTTATGATTATTACTCTTAACTTTAATAATCTTATATGTTAGGAAGCAGAACAGGAACTCAGGAATTTAGGAGACAGAAGACACACGTAGCTTAGAGTACCCAAAGTTGTCACAAAAAGAAGAGATGACTGGACATACAGAAAATCTGGAATAAAAACTACAGTTCTTATATAATGTAATTTCCTATCAGCAAAAGGTATAGAGACACCTGGCATAATACATGCCATATCTTCCCTTTGTGGCTGATCTTCGTAAGTGGTGACAATTTACAATTTCTACTGTTTATAAATTTTGTTAGCCGAACAGAAAGAGGACTGAACTGTTGACTTAACCCCTCTAAATGGCGGCTGCAGGGGCTTCTCTACTCTGCCCCCATGACTTCCATTCTGAGTGTCTTTCAATTTACTTTTTAACACACAAAGCAAGTTACATGCAAAAACTCTGTTAAAAGATCATTAAGTCTGCAAAGTCAAGCACTGAAAAATGAAGAAATGCCAGCATTAACACTGACTGTGCATTTTTAATTCCCTGTACCCCCTTGTGTGCATGCATTTTGATACAGTTTTTAATTACTTAATTGCATTGTGTGTAGGATGGACTGTGCTCAAGGGATGAATTAGGGCTGCATAGTGAATGAGCCTGTCATCTGTGGGACTTGTACCTTAGTTGACATAAAAATTGGAAGGTGGCAACTGAACACTCAATCATTTGCTCGCAGCACAGGTTTGATAAGTAAGTCAGCATGCAGCTAAGGTTGAGTACTGTGGTGTTGGCCACTACACAGACGTGGAAAATATAGCAGAGAGAAATCTCACATTATAATCTCTCATCTTAATAAAAAAGATGCAACGTGAAAATGAGACAAATGGATTAGAATGAAGGAGGGAGAAACAATAAGATGTAGACAGATATTAAGCAATGAAGAACAATAATCATAATCAGACTTTTACAATGCTTGTTTACATGCAGAGTCATGTTTTTGTTGGTGTTTTTTTTTTTTTTGCCTGTAAGAAAATCAATGTGCTAGCACTATTTTGTTCAAGTTTGCCCATAGGCATTGGAAAAATGGTGGGTTTTATTGAGCGGTGGTGTGAGTTCAGAGTTAAAAAAAGGTATTTTAAAAGCATATTTTGACCTCTGAAAACAAGTCTACACCTTCACAGAAGAGAACAGCAGTAACTCAGAGGATAAATTCCAATTACTGTAACTTGTATTCTGAAATCAGAATCTTAACCTTCACAAAGGTTCATATGAAATATTTACCAGATGAATTATCTTGACGTTATGGGACAACCTCAAAAAGTTGTCTGAACTTCATTTGGCAAAACTGGAAGAAAGTCTGTGGGCAATAGGATTGCAATACTTTCCCATTTCAAAAGCCAGTGACTACCAATGTTCCATGAAGACAGAGGCAGAACTTTCAACACTCCACATGCAGGTGGAAGCTGAAATGGAAAGAACTAATCTCAATTTTCCAGACTGCCAACAAAAACAATAGTTAAAGCTGGAAATAATTTATGCCATCTTTATGAGTAACACGCAACTAGAACACTTTAGGATCTCCCAGACTACTTCTGCAACTCTTACTCAATAAGAAGAATGCAACAAATTGCTCTAAGAGATATGACAGTAGCCATCTCAAGTGCCTAATGCTCTCTATTCCACTGCAATGACATGCACAGTATGGGACAGTAGCATTAAAAAAACCAGAACAACTCCCCCAAAACCAGCTATTGCAGACTAGATGCCTAATTTCCAACTTATATAATGACACAACACAATCCAAACCTGAGCTGTGAAAAAAAAAATGAAGAAAACATGTTAGTTTGACACTAATGTGACATTCGGACGAGATTTACCTCGAATAGCATAATATGCTGTGAACTGTCTTATTCCTCCCATGAACAGCTTTCAGCAATAGTGAGCTGCTTCTTCAATACATTCTTTTTCCTCATAATTTTCTCATATTACATGTCAATATATCTCTTAATAGTTTAAAGTGTGATTCTCTATTATAAGAATCAAAGACCTGTAGGAGCTTTTTTTAAAAAAAATAAAAACCCTGAAGTTCTCTGTTTTTTTAAAGGCTACAACATTCTGAGATTCTGGAAAAATGAGTCATCTGAGTATTGATCTTCCAGTTTTTCATAAAGCCTATGGTAGAAAGTTCTTAGGCAAATTAGACAGTCTGAGCAAAGTTCTTTAGGGTCAATCATCTGAAATGGGGCCAAGCCTATGAAATGCAAACTTCAGTGGCAGAACTATTATTTGGCAGAGGTTGTGAAAAGAGTAAGGATCATTCTGATTTTCTACACAGGGAGAAAGGTTAATGGGATATATTTGGACGATGTATGATGTACTGCACTCAGTTCAAAGTGGCAGTAAAATAAAAATTATTTTGGATAAATGTTAACATTACTCTCATCATATTTAGAAAAAAATACACAGTCATGAATCTCCTTGATTAATATCCTAATGATGTTATTCTTTTCTCCTTGTATCGCTTATACAATGTTATTTTTGAGTGCATATATTATTGCATAGTATTTATTGTTCACTGATATCTCCTTCAAGTCTCCTCTCCCTGATTAGTAATTAAGGACTTCTTTCTCCTTATATATAGGTGTTGGGTTTTTTGTTTGGTTGTTTAGTTCCCCCTCCCACTCCAGCAAAGTTTTAACTTGAAGGAGAAATGAACGAACTTGAGACAAAAACTGGGGAGTTGACTCTATTGTAGCTTTGGAAGATTTGTTTCATGGACTTTTAATTAGTATAGAGCAGAACAGTTTAGCTGCTTTAAAACAATTATTGAAATTCATGAAGAAATAGAAGAATGCAGCCAGTATGTCAAAGATGCTCATATTTCCTGTGGCAGAAAAAAGTCAAGAGCAGGAGAAAGACGTAATAGTGACACAAAATAAAACCAGCCTGCACTGATCACCAGGCCAGATCTGTAATGCTGAGACAATGACTTGCTGCTTAGAAACTACCTTAACTTTGAAGGACCTTGGTAAAGGCTATTATCTGAGCACATACAGCATATCTGCATAATGATACAAGCATGATTTATCTATGCCAAATTAGAAATACAAACCTTTATTTATTTATTTTACAGTGGAGCTATTACAGAAAGTAGTATATGTTATTACTATAAAGAAAACTGTGGGGAAAAAAAAAAAGCCTGGATTGGTTTTTGGTTTACTGGGAAATTAAGGATTTCTATTTTCTTATATTTTTTTCAGTTTGAAATGCAAGAGAAACAGGAAATCATCATATCATACAATTTGAAAAAAAATTTTGAAAAATATTTTGCAATTTGATCTTTTTTCTGAGGACTAACAGACACAAAGTACTTTCAGAACAAGAAGCAATCTCAAACCACCAAAAAAATAAAGTTAGACAATTTCAGAACTCGAGGCATAACTAAATTATTTTCCCTTTTATTCTCAAGACAAAACAGCCCTCACCTTGTTGATACTGAAATGTAAACTTCATTTTTGTAGCATCTGCATCTTTTCTACACAAAAACGATGCGTCTTTATCTCTATGAACATTATGTTCTGAACATGTCTCCAGTATCTTCTGAAGCTGCTGTCACACGAAGCTGAAATTTTGTTTCCTGACTTCACATCCCCAAGCATTTCACTATCAAAAGTTGTTCCCAGAACTGAATAAGAAACCTGTAGAAAATTAATGACAAAATGAGGAAGAGACATGCATCTCCCCCCAGAGAACGTGGCAGAACGCGGCTCCTTTCTCTGCTATACATAGCACACGTACACCACACTGACATTGCCATTCCCATTTCTAAATCGATAAATACCTATATCATCAAGGACGTGCTGGAACCTCTTCCCTCCTCATATTAGCCCTCATCAAGCTGCTTATGGCTGCAAAGATGCCAATCAGTTTCTGAAAGGGAAATTCACTGTGCGCCTGTAATAGCTTCACAGGCCAAGTCTGCCAATCAATACAGACATCTCGCCGTGCATTTCACTTGACTCTGTCAATTTATGCTGATACATGGATGAAGCTCACTGCCCAAGTCTGGGAAAAGAAATAGGGTAGACTTGTTAAAGCAGTGCTTTTTAAAAGCACTTTCACCTCAGCAAACGACACCTTTAGTAACCCAGTAACAAATGGATGTTTTAATCAACTGAAAGTCATCCCTCTAGTTAGGAGCAGTCTGAAGTTTAATGAAAGTCCTGCTTACTAAAGTCTAGAAGTCATCTTCAGAGTCAAAAAGTTTTCAGAAGTTCTATTTCTTCTCTTAAAAATAGACTCATCCAAAAGTTAAAGCCTAAATGCTGCATTCCTTAAGCCATAGTTAAATTAACTGTATAACTGAGAAATTGAGACTTAACAAATACGAACTCAGGACTGAACACACTTAAATAACTGGACAGGCTTATTTCACAAAGACTTTATGAAGCAGCATAAGAGTTGACAAATTTATTTTGTCACTGAAGAGCTTGCTGGCACTTACGCAAAGTCAGCAGAAATCATTCCCAACACACAACGTATCAGACACTCATTTGTAGAAGGTTACTGCTTAGTGGTAACTTCCTGGGGTTAGTATGGGAAAGTTAGATTCACGGAATTTTCATATCTTCTTTTTGCTGATCCAGATTTGTTACCATCCTGTTTGTAACACAACAACTAGCTGTTCATGCCACAGGCTATGAACAGCAGATGAGACTGAGGTTTAAAAAGAAAAGATCCTGGTTTTGTATTAATTCTCTTTTTGAAGTCTGAAAAAGCAATAAAGTATAGAAAAAGGGAATGTATCCAAAGAAAATGTTTATAAAGAGAATATTTTTCAAACTCATCTGCCATCTGTCATCTGACAGTGATCAATTGTCTGCAGATCATGATTAGGAACAACCAGCAGTTTTAAAACAATAAATGAAAAAAAGCTTTAACAACATAATGTTGCAGAAGTATAGGTGTACTGAAAGCCATGCTCTTCAGTTTTTCTTTTGAGTATCACCAAGTTAGACTAAGGGAGCAGATACTGCCTGTGGGCTCTTTTTCCTAAGAAATTCATCTTTCTCCTTGTCTTCTAGAGGCAGACAATGTATTTTTTCAATTGACTAAGGAACCAGCAGTATCCTATTGTTTGTCATAGGGCTTGTCTGCCGAGAGAAAGAAGCACAAGTGAATCTATTTTTCTTTTTTAGTGATTCAAAAGAACATGTTACAAGGCCATCTGTTAGCTGCATTGACTATCCAGTCAGCATCTATTTTCAAAACTACTTGTTTGGCAATAGATATCACAAATGCTTTCCTTGTTAACGTTACATGTCAAAACCAACGATGAAGGTGGCAGATAGTTCTGCTAAAAACACAGCCAAACATAAAAAAAAAAAAACCCCAAACAGCTCCGAATGTTTCTGATGAACTAGAGGTGTGGCATTCACAAGATATCATCCATAATCTCACCAATCTAAATGGTGGTGATGGACTCTCAGGCAAGGTGTACTACACAATGATGTGTGTTGGTCTCCTGGTGGCTACTAAAGTCAACTAAAGACACTACAGCTTGCATTCAGAGAGTCATTTGAAAAAAAATAAACAGTTCCACCTTTTTAAAATGATGTGTGACATAGTGGCAGTTTCTAACAGAGCACCTGGAGTGGAGAAAAAAAATTCTTCTGTTATCAATGAGGGCAGTAACTACAGAAATCAATTGTTACACCTTATTTGTAAATTGAGGGATACTTTGAAAAAAAAGATTACCTAGCTGTTGTATTTTCACTGGATCATTCTGAAGAATGCCTTAAAACCACTCTCTCATTCTAATAGTTAAAACTAAACTCTAAAATCCAGTGATAGATAATGTTTCTTACTGAATACATATATATAATATAGATTTCACTAATAGTGTATCTGTTACTCCTTAACTTCCTAGAACACTAATATTAGTATTTGAACTGCGGATGTTAAGTCACACCTTCAGTTAAGTCACAAATTTAATGTTCTTTCTGTCTGCTTTATTCTGCTTGATCTATTTTCTTGACTTTAAATAACATAGTTTGCATTGCTTACTATGGCATCTCTCTAGGTATTTTCATCATAAATTCACTGTTTTGTACCCTTCACACAAGCAGCACAAATATGTAGCGGCAGCTACATATGCAACGTTGATGTTTTCTGTTTCTTACATAAATTGTTTTCTGGGGAGGATACAACACAAAATTATTCTGTATAGTTGAACACATTGCTAAAAAACACAAACCGATGAACTCCAAACAAACATATCCTGGACATTTAGGGACAAAATTAAATTCTGTGAGGATTTCTTTAACCAAACGTATTTCACAAAAGGAGTATGTTCTGTCTCCCCCTCCACGCTTCAAAGAATGATCCTCTCTTTGCCCATTTTTTATCAGTTCATCAGTGTTCCTGCTCTACAATCCTGAATGGCTCCAGTGCTAGAGCAGCACACCAACTTCTGATGGTCGAGAAAGAGGATTTAACTCCATCTCCATGAATCAGAACACATTTTAACTACACGTTACAGTCTGTAGCCTCATGATATCACATTCAACAACAAAATCTGAATAACTGTAGCAAGGGAAAAAAAAATCAAATAAATTTAATCAATATTCAATTTCTGAGACATGGAATGAATGTTGCAAATAGTTCCCATGCTATCAGAGAAAACGATAGGCAACATTAGTTATGTCTAAATTGGGACATCCAAAATCATTACCCCAGACACTTGCCTGTTCGGTCTTCCTTCACATCTATATAGTTCTTACAGCTCCCAAGGTGTGGAGCTGATCAGATTGCAATAACCTGAGTTATGTACTGTTCGGCATTATACACATTTTGGGCCTTATTCTGCCTTCCACATGGTTCCCCAAACTTTACTATATTCAGGTGTTCTCCCAACCAGAGAAAGTCTTCAGGATTAACAGGCTCTGTTACTCTAGAGAGCTTTCCCAATCTTTAAACACTTTACCAAAGAAAGTCTTGAAAGGTGATGGAGTATATCAAAACCATGTATGCCATGAATCACACACAACGTGACCTTCTGTTGCAATGTAAAAAAATCACAGTAAATGAAAATTTCTGTTGTCCAACCACTTTGTGAAGAATTCTGTTTCAGTCTTTACAGCTTGAATTTAATTTGCTTAAAAATATGCATGGTTGTTCAACAGTTAGTCTAAATTGGCACCACAGGCTCTGGGGAGTACACATAAGATTTTCAAAAAGGTTAAGCTATTGCATTTAACAATAGCTGATTTATAACAACTCCCAGCTGAAACATACTGAATTCCTGTAATCTACAGTCTGTACTATAGGATATAATGACCTTGGTTTACAGAATTCTACCAAGTCTTCTATAGAAAACTTTGAATGCAAATACATTTCCTTGTTACCATTAGCTACACTTTGACTACCTGCATATTGAAAACCAGCTTCTTACCTCCTTACAAGATGCTCCCACTGTGAAATACACACCTTTCAGTGTCTAATTTTGGATTTCTTCCATAACAAACACCTGCAAAAACATACATGAATCAAATAGCCCGCTCCTATGAAGAGAGGCTAAAAGATTTTTTTGTGTTCAAAAATGATACAGAAATTGGATTTTGATTTTTACAGATGGACATATGTTATAGATGTTTTTATTAGTTTACCATGTCATAGAGTATCAATTAAGTTTGAGAGATTATTTCTTTAAACAAGTTATTCAAATAGGTACCAAGAGAATCAAATATTCTTTCCATCATTGCAATATTTGTCCTGAAAGCAGAGACTTACAAGATCTCTTGGTTTAGACTGAAATATATCATGAACACACACCAATGGGTTGTTAACAGTAAATGCATTAGCTAGCGTTAATACTTGATAGTACGTTTAGAATGTAATAGCTTGTCTAGCTGTTCCCTCTTACTCATCCATTTTCCTACAAATACACACATTTTGAATGCTGAATAGTTTGCTTCAGGGTTTCTCGTCCTTTAAATACTCTTCTTTTCTGGTGTAGGTGTTAGTCTAGAGCAGTCAATGGCTAAAAGGGAAGGAAATCAAATTAAAAAATTAGATAAGGGCACTGAGGTCTAACTTACACAAGGAATATCCCAGTAATCGGTAAGAATATAAAAATACAGCTATTTGAAAGACAGCAGTTCCTGCTCCTCCTCTTGGTGTGACTTCTAAAGTAAGTACTCAAATGCAAGAACCCACATGTACAATGCTTGGGTGCAAGTCCACTATTCCATGCCCCTACCTGGAGAAGTATATAAACCTTGAGTAATATAACATAAGACTTGCAGAAACATGCATTGAGGAAAATTTAAAGAAGTTATTCAAAAATAAACAAAACATCACAAATAGAGAAGAGAAACAGAGGAAAAATGTAAGAAGAAACATGGAGAGAGAGCAGCAACTGTGTGAGGACACACAATCCCAGAGCAGAGGGATCCTGACTTCCTTCACAAAGTTTGCCCCCAAGAGAAAACATTACAAATCACATCTCCTTGACCTAAGAGAATACCAACCTCTCCTGGGCGCTCAACATTGAAAAGACTGAAATTGTGCAGAACAAACTTTGCTTTTTACAAATCTCTACACATGAGTTATTCTGTATTTGCCAACCCAAAATAGCCTTTCTTCACCACACCTAGGTACAGAGGCTAGATTTGTGTGAGGTAGCTCTCTCAACAGAGTGTTTTGTTGATACATTGGCTGTCCTCTGAGAAACAGCTGTTTTGGCTCCTTACACAGCACACGAGCAATAGGTCAAGGGGCACTGCTGGGTTTCTCACTCTAAAAGCCAGTAATGCAGAGTCTGTGTCTTCAGCAGATGGAACAGCTGCTGCAGAAGCTGCTAATTGCCCCCTGCTCTCACAGCACTGAAACTGTGAATGGGGAGAAAGCCACGGGCAAGGAGCTGGTAATCTGCGGTGAGCCCATGACCTGGAATATTGAATCGGGAAGCGTACGGAGAGGAGAGAACTCAAACAAATTGAGACAGATGGAGTTCCATTCTATTTCTCAGAATAAATCTGTTTGAAGAGAGTACAAAGGAGGAGCAAAGATGAAATATGCACAGTTATTTGACTGGCTTTGAACTGTCATATCCAAAAAAATTCATTGGAAACAGCTTAGTAATGAAAGCGAACAACTAAAACAGGAGTGCATGGGGTTTGATCTCCACTGACACTATTGATCCACTCCAACCTTGGACAAGTCATTTTGCTACTGTATGTTCTGAAAGATAATTACTATTAGGGCTAATGATTTTTGGTGACACCTTTCGGAAAACTTTAACCACCAATACTGGTTTTAAAACAGTAACGAAAATACAATCTTGAAGAAAATTTCCCCAGGATTCAGAAACAAAGAAAATTTTTTTCCAGTTATTATCTATTATATTTTATCTTTAGTAAATACATTGTTTTTCTCTACCACATATTTGAGAAAAGGCCTGTTTTGTTTTTTTTTTTTTAAATTAGTGTGCTCAGAATTTTGAGGAATTCTTTTCTACTTTTTTTTTTTCCACCTCTACATTCTGTTTCTACTGTATCTAATAGCCAGACAGCTAGATTAATTCTATCTGTAAAAAACTATATGTATCTTATGATACTAGCTCTTGTCTGAGTACACCTAGAAAAGTTGAAATGCTTAACTACAGCTCTTCTGAGCTGCCTGACATTTTAAGTCCCCACTACATGATCTTGCAGCAACAAAATTAGTTCATCCTTTCTCCTTGATTGATTGTTTTTGTTTTGCTCTAAACATAATGCTTCACCAAATTTCTCCAAGCATTTTATGAGACACATCTCAACAGTTCCTTTCCCATTAACGACAGAGTTAAACATTTCACCTGCTTATTCAGCCAGCAAGGGCTTCAAAAGGACCCACAAACCTCATCTGGCCCATAGAGCTATAAAATACTGCCCAGGATCGCTCAAATTTATGGCCCATCTCCTTAAAAATACCTTTATAAAAATCATTCAGCCCTGTCAGTGAAACCATTTCAATTCAATAACAGTTAGGAATTACAGTGTAATCTTTTTAATGCGTGCTCTCGGTGTATGTGCACAGGGAATAGGGCCATTCACCCTCATTCAGCCTGAGCCGCTCATCCCTCATTCTCAGAGGGTTGTCTTATTCGGGCTTTTCACATGCGTAGGTCCTCTGGCAGATCAGATCCCAGCTGTCCTGTGCTTTTCTTTGCTACACAGCCTCTACTCCGCAAGGGGGAACACAATGTTTTAATGACAGGCAGTTTTTTAATGATTTTCTCCTTTGACCATCTACTGGAAGAGCAGCACTTTTGTTCTTTACAGCAAGTTTTCAGTCCCTTTGTTGGTAAGGAAACTGCTTTTTATTTATTTAATAAATATAGTTTTAATATGGAGTTAGACTGTAAACATGACCAGTACTCATCTCATCTTCTTCTCACATGTAAGTGACATGTAAGTATAATCTTTAGGCAACTGGAGAGATGGTTAGCAGTTTTCTAAAACTGTTATTTCCCGGAATTGTTATGTAAATTCTACTGTATGTACTCACACAATTAGAACATTTTTAATAAATAAATCCTTACCTTTCCTACAAGTGCAGTACCTTCTAATTACGTATTTGTATTGCCCATGCAATTCTGAACTAATTAGACTGAAGCTAGATTAATCTCTTTCATACTTGCTAAACTCAATAATTGGTCTTGCAACAATCAATACACATTTAATTAATAGGAAAATAATTGGCTTATTAAATTAAAGTTACTTTCCCATGTTTTGCTGAGTGTTTGCACTGAAATGCCATTTTTCATCTCCCGCAGTAAATTTAAATTTGGAGATAAGGAAGCTAACTCCCTAGGCCATTTTCCAGGTTTTGTAATCAGCAGGACTTTCGCACATGCATGAAATTAAACAGTAGGCCACGATACAAAACATTTGATCACACTCCTCAGATGTAAATCAGTTCATGCCCCCTTCCCTAGCAGTTCTGAAATCACTGTTACACTTAAGCCTAATTTGAGGGAAATCTTAGTTTTCAAAAGATCTCAATTCTACAGATTTGTGAAACCATGCAAAGGTACTTCCTCTGGCTTCTCTGTCAAAGGAATTGAGCTACCAAGAAGAGCTAGAAATTTTTTAATAAGATGGAAATTTTCACTTGTAATTCACAGTATACTAAACACCAGTGGTTTGAGTCACGGGGCAAAAATCCACAATCATTTTGATTACACATATATAACCATACTTACTTTTTTAACACGTCATTTTCTGCAGTTCCTCTTCTTGCTAAGATGTTCTTGTACAATTACTAAATAGCCTAAAATAAGAAGAAAACCAACCTACCTTTAGAAGCTCCTGGACGTTCGTATCTTCAAATGGGAGAGGAACTTCGGTCTTATGCTCTCTGCCACACGTCAGTCAGTTTTCACAACGCACAGTGATTTATCCATCCAGGTTTCTTCTCTCAAGACAGGCTTTGGAACTGAAGGTACAGTTGCTGCTAGTCAATTCTCACTGATTCCAAAATTAGGCATTAACTAAAATGAATCTGATAATTAATACTGGTCCGTCAAGGCAAATAGGCCAAGCAAGGAAAAGCTCATGGAAAGCAGTTTGTACAAATTCAGAGAAAATTAAATGCACATATGTTATTTCTTTGAAGAACACTGAAGGTAATAACTGCTATGAAGTGCTACAAAGACCTTGTTTTCCCCAGTAATCTTATTTAGAATAGCTAGAATTCCTCACTTTTTATTTAAATTTTTGAATTTTTAGAATTAAGAGTAATTTTTACAAACAGAAGATATGCAGCTTTGAGGACTTCATCCTTCCTGTATTTTTATATTCCATTTTTATTGTCTCAGATCAACATTTTTACTTGAGATTTACCTAACACTTATTTAAGGTGCCTCCATGTATCATTCCTTCATGATTAATGAATGGGTTAATTAAGTGTCTTCTATTATCTTCAGCCCACAGTTAATGCCATTCAGTGTACTCATTATTAAATATTAATAATTACATATACAGTATATTTTCCAGCAATTCACTTTAACATAAATGTTATGACGTAATTATTCCTTGAATTAATGAAACTTGGGTCAATTTTTTCTTATTCTTGCTTTTGCTCTTACACATGCTAAAGATTTTTTTTCTTCCATATTTCTTAACTTGCTTATAGTCAGTACTATTCAACAGCAACATTGCTACTGACCAATTCCAAAGAAAACTCAGTCTAAGTTTTTATAGATTATGATCAGCTATGTGTAACGTCTCATATTACATTAAAGGAAACGTCCTCAATGACTGCCGCTATAACTTTGTACAACCTTCAACAGCTCATTATATTCTGTACAGTTTTGCAAGAACTTAGTCATTATCAGAGCGGAAATAGAAACATATCCCCTGAAGTATTTGTCTTTTATTAAAAACGGTGACAACATCGTCTTACTTTCTTCAGAATTCATCACTTTCCTTGGACATCAGATACAGCAACATATTCAGTTCCTTAGTGATAGAATGTTTTATTAATAAAGCCAATCTTCAGATTCTCAGCTTTAAATATTAGTGTTGTCATTTTTCCTCCACATACAGTGAGGTTTAGAGATGCTCAGATCTGAAGAAATTCAAGTAGACACGTTTTAACAATAGTTAGTATTTAGATTTATGGATATTAAATATTTTTTAAAGAACTCAGATTCCTATTTTGAAGGCAGAGAAAGCAAAGCAGAAAAATTATGTTCAAGGCCAGAGCTGGTCTCTTCCAGGACAATTTGAAGAACCTGACAGTAGCAGCCCTCAAAACAAGATACGACTATGACACATTAAATAATGCTACTCTATAAATATATTGGATCTACTCCACTAATTTTCCAGATCTTTTAATTAGCGTCTAATGCTCCACATCTCACAGATCAAAAAGGAGAGATACAATCACTCATATGATAACCACAATGGTGTTGCTTACCTTAGGATATTGTTAAATGCTGGCCCTCTCATAAATTGAGTGTGGTGGAAGAGGTAAATGGATTAGATTCTCTTCTGGTGTATAGTTCTCAACTTCAGTATTGGCTTTACACCAACTCAGGATACGACCAAATGCTTTTATGAAATAATGTATTACAGTTCAACTGTCAAAATATGTTCTTTTAAACAAAATAACATTTCATTTTGAACAGACGGACAAAGCTTTTCTTTATGTGGAACAAAAGAAAAACTTCAATTAAAATGTTCAGAACTGCAGGTACCAACAAGAAAGGGAACCTTAAAGCTGTTTAGTCTAGTTTTATCTCAAAAGGCATTCATTCTCCAGCAGCTCAGTTCTCGCTGGTATTCCAGAAACAAATTGTCTCACCTTGGTTTCAATGGAATGGCACCTTTCTAATTCATACGAACACAGCTCTTATTTCTGCTAAAGGTTTTCAAATGAACAACCCAATTATCCGGAATTATAGGGTAACTTGGTCTGTGGGCTTTCATTCAGCATGAAAACAAGTAAACAAAAAGCACATTAAAAAAAAAAAAAAAAAAAAAACAAAATAAAAAAAAAAAAAAAAAAAAAGCAGTGAGGGGGCACAGGCATGAATCTGCAGCCGTGCATAGCTTAAAACTAAAACAGAAGCAAAACTTTTGCATTTCCTTACCTCAGGGGATACGAGAAATAAATACTGTGTGTCTTGGATATCTTTTAATGCAGTTATTTGGAATCCTTTGAACCTCTCTAGGTAAACACCTTTAAAAATCCAGTTCACGTCAATATTTTGCAAGACTGTAGGTATCTACAAGTCCTCATGTGTTAGGGGCACAACAAATAACTTAGCTAATAGAAGGACTAACTACTCTAAGAACTAGAATAAACATTTCCTAGGATGACCCCAAGCCGCTACATCCTGGCAATAAGAACTACTCATTGATGAATTCCTCTTCAGAACATGCAGAAGCAAATCCACAGTATTCCACCAGATCCAAAAGACAAACCCATGAAAAGGGAGGGAAGGGATGGCTGTTTGCATATTCATGACTTAACTCTGGGCTGTATGGATATTGGAATGTTTTTAAGGTGTTGACAGGGTTTTCACAGAAAAACAGTTAATTTAAGTCCCTCTTTGCTGTCTACTAACAGGTGGGATTCATCAGAAAAAAAAAGATTTTTTTTATTTGTTGACATTTTAACAAATTGGTTTTTCAAGTCTATTAATTAAAACATAAAAGTAGAAAAACTAAAATAGCTCTTATGGGAATAACCACATTTCATTATTTATGTAAAACCAGCACTTTATAAATATTGGACTGCAGCAATACATCCCCATATGTCAAGGTTTTTGTTCTACCCAAATAGTCACTAATTATTATTAGAATTAGTTGTGATCTGTTTTGATCCTGACAAGAAGCAAGGTAATTAATGCCAAAAAATTCCCCAAGTTAATTCCAGTGGGATTGATTTACCATCGTGGCTGTAATTTTCAGCCTCAGATCACAATATCAGCTGCAAAAAGAGGAATTCATCAACTTGAAGGATGGGTTAGATTCCCAACCAGTTTCCTCTTCCATTTCCCAAAATGTTCAACAGCGCCAACAATGTTTAGCAACCACTACTGGTTTTCCACAAGCTGTCTTTGCCAAACTATACTGGTCTGGATTTACTACCACCAAAGCACATCCTTATGTGATCCTGATGGCCAGACACCAAAGCATGTCCAGAGAATTCTCTCTGTTATTGAAGAGGATGGCACTGAGGTGCAAGGCGCAGTGGATATGTACCTAAGTCTCTCCAGAAACAGCAAATACTGAACTCCCAACTATTTAGATAGTTAAAAGTTACTTACAACGAAATACTTGCTTTCCTTGGAAGACCTGTCAGTCTGTCCAGCTGTTCAGTCCTGTTATCACTGCAAAATAGCTAAAAAGCATCTTACGTAATAAATAACAGCAGTAATATACACACGTATTAAGCTGCACATAAATACCCAGGACACAGTGGCCACTACAGTACAGGAATAAAATAAGGAAAATAAAACACATACTACATATAAAACAAGAACAAGCCAAAAAATATTTATCAGATTTCTACTTTAGCTGTTTTATAGCTAAACTCCAGGAAAACAATAATTGGTTCGTTCAGAACTACTCAGAAAACTATGAATTACTTCTGAACTTACACATCAATATATTTTTAAATTATTTTTTAAAATATAGAGTAATTCATTGTCTGGTTCTATACGGGTTTACTGTCTCATTCTAAACCTGAAAAATCAGAGTTCTGATAGCTGGAGAAACCCATGAATTTCACTGACCGATAGTTGGCTTTCACTTCTATGTCCACACCAGTTGAAGAGAAAGAAAACAAAACTTTGATAATTTTGTAGTAGCATTAATAATTCCCTCTTTTGCAGATAACAACAGACAAGAGGTTTGGTTTTAGGTTTTTGGGGGTTTTTTGGTTTTTGTTTTTTTTTTGGGGGGGGGTTGTTTTGGTTTTGTTGTTGTTGTTGTTTTCCTTCTTGTTTCAATTTTCATCCTCTGCAACTGAAGCACATGCTTTTGTCTACATCCAAACTGTTGCCCAGCTGTCAGGAAACTCAGTGAACATTTTCCAATTCTGCTCAGCTTCCTTTAAACTTGTCAAACATAGATGAGCATCCCTATGGGAAACAGGCATGGCTTTGAGTAAGGTTAACATTCTTTTAACCTCCTCCAGAGCCAGTCACGTTGTGACTACTGGCCTCCACAATTTGAATGAGTATTGATGGATTACTCCAGCAAAATCTCTTCTTGTTAAAAGCATTTGAAAGACATCTAAGGGGAGAAATAAAGTTGAAATAACATTAAAAGATAGAATTATTTATTTATTGTCAGTCAGGGACTCCCACAGAAAGAAGTAAATCCTAAGAATGTGTGACATATGTTTGAAAGAAGAAAAGACACTGGAATTGACTAATTTTCCATGGCACTTGAATCAAGAAAAAGCCTAGTTTGAAACAGAAAATCATAGCAGATTGTTCACAGATTATCATCACTTCAGGATAGTTGCAGAAGAATAAAAAAATGAGGACATAGTGTATTTGTAGGAGTGACTGTCTGAGAACCTGTGTTTAGACTCTAGAAAATGCTTACACTTGCTTTACTTACACAATTATGTGATTGTGGGACAAAGACCATAATCTAATTCAAATCAATACTATTGTGGACTGAGAAGTTAAATCAAACAAAGCCCCTGTTATTTGTTAAACAAGATAAAATAATTATCATAGTTATGTATTTTAGTGAAAATGGTGCTAATTTGACACAATGTGAATTTTAGTAGCATGCTTTTAAATAGAAAACTTGTATAACCACAACATTATCCAGATATTGCAACAAAATATAGTGTAATTGGTGGGTTTTGACTAGGCCACAGGAACACTTTGTTATGCTAGCTAAGTGCCCTGTGAAGTCATTGAAGTCCTTCCATTGATTTCAGGAGGACATGAAATGGATCCATCTATAATAGCTTTGACCTTTTATAAGGTTGGGAGCCAGAATTACATTAGAATAATCCACAGCCAAAGAATATCTATAAATCACTTTTTTCTAATGCAGCCATCTGACAGAAAGTAACATTCCTGAATGAAAATGTAAATATGAAATCCTTCTCTCCTCAGAGTTAGTAGTGAGAGTTCTCTCTTGCAACAGGACTGGACAAACTCAAGACAGAAATCAAAGCTGTAGGTCTCCCATAGCTTACAAGGACTGTAAGGACAGCGTGCCAAACATACACCAGTGACTAACATCACATCCATCTGCCTTCGGTTCAGTGAGCAGGTCAGTGGATGACTCAGGGGCTGAGCCTGGTTTCTACAACAAATCAACTTATCAGCTCTGTCACAGCCCCTAAAGACAGTGCTGTTAAGCTTTAGACTAAGCATAGTAACTATTTCAAAACATCAGCATTTTCTTCCAGATGGAGACCTCAGTTTTCTGTTGCTCTATACATACATAAAAGAGGTTTCTCCTTAAGTAGGAGATGACTGATTTTCAGACAAGTCAATAACGGTTCAGTAGCAGACAATCAGCCCAGAACACTTCTCAAAGTTCAGTAAAAAGCTTCAGTTTTCCAAGTTGATTTAAGTGAAAAGAAACACCCTAGAAAATTGTTCAAATTAAACCTGAACTAAGGAACTTATAGCAATGCTGATACCGACATCAAAGATTGTATTTGTACCAGGTGCACAGTACAGTGAGTTTAGTCGGCTGTGCACAGCAACAAAATACCTGTTTGTTGTGTTCCCTTAAAGACCGCAGCCGGGCAGAAGCTGCTTCTCACTGCGAACCACCCGGGAACATCCAGCCATTGCTTCTTTCTTGAGGGCAACCGAGCAGCACCTGCTCCCAAGGAGCACAACTACAAAGAAATGAAAGAGGAGGAAAGGCAGGGAGAAGCAGGAAAGGCTTCTAGAGATAAAGCACAGACTAAAAGTCTTACGAAAGGAGCAAGGGACAGCCAGCTTTCATAGATCATGAAAATAAAGTCCAAGAAGGATCCAAAAAAGACAGCATAGAGTGAATTGTAATCTGGAAAGGTTTTAAAATACAGAATAAGAATAAACATGGAACTTGGGGCCCACCAGGTAAATGAGCATTGCTATAATGAGATTACTTACAAGTACTGTCAGTATACTTTCTCCAGATCTGCAGTTTTTCTGTGTAAAAGGTTTTCTCCTCCTTTGGTCTACTAGCTTTTCTGAGTCTTGCTGCAGTTTCTTCACCCACACTTGTTTTAGCAAAAAAGTAGAAGCAGAATTATCTTGCTTCTCTTCAGATCTGGTCTCAGAAAAGCAAACCAGGGAACAAAATTTGTAACCCAATTTACGCTGCTCATTCCTTACATCTATGCTTTGTGCACTCACTTCCAAAGTGTCGCACCTCTTTCCTATAAACAGCACATTCATTTTTACCTGTTTTACGTTAAGACAAAAACTCCTGAAGCCAGGATCAGTTTAACAGATCTGTACAGACTGGCTTGCTAATCATATTGATGGGTTGAACGAAATATTCAAAGAACTAAAGAGCTTTTTCTGTACAATTTTAAGTGCTTTCGATGTATGGTAGCCAAGGTAGTCATAGTGAATTAAAAAGAATCACTAAGTGTACACCACAGTCCCTTTATAGGATATAAATGCCAATTTCCTGTAAACTTCAGGGGCTTGCAGGTGTCACAAGAATCTCATCATATTGACTAAAAAATTCTGTTGAGATGATGTGTTACAGTGTCATGATGAGATGGAATAATGCCTGTCTAGAGACCTTCTACTATATAAGATTACTGCAACAGATCTACTGGAATAGACTTTTGTGAATTATTCACCGTAGCATCAAAACTAGCATGAAATAATATAGAAGTACGCACACCTACAAAAAAAAACCCCAAACTTGACAGCTATTTGCTTTAACAACCATAAACACTTTAACTACTTTTGCTTCTTTTATATAGTGAGACAAATGTCCTTCTTGTGATGAAAGTAAACATTATTTGCTGTTCTAACTAGAAAATAAATTTTCATCCATAATGAACTAAAGATATTAAAATATTTTTACAGTGCCCTTGCGTTCAGTTTCAAAACCTGAAGGTTTTCATATTACAATGAAGTATTTTACATTCTTCTTTTAATTCTCCAAGTATGTATTTATGCTTACATATGTAGGCTTATAACATAATTACCATCAGCATTGGCAGTTACCACAGAAGACTGTTCTGCTATGTTGGCAGGCACATTTTGATCTAAATTTTTGTATTTCCAATAGGATTTTAATATCCACATGCTGTCACATTCTCTATTACAGTTCCACCACTGCCAGTGGAATTAAAGAAAGATGAGTGATACCATTCTTGGAGCCCAGCTTTTTCTAAAACCTTTCTCTTTACGGTTTGATTTCAGTTGGCATTGATGTCATGGAGAATGTCATGCGAGCTAATGCAACACCAGGCTCTTCTCCAGCAATCTGGCTTCCAGGTTCTTCCCTTCTCATCCCTGCAAGGTGTGTGCCTGTTGGAGACTGCTGCACTGAGACGGGGCTCTGACACGGGGCAGCTCAGTCGGGTAAGACTGTGCTCAAAGCAGCGCTAGCCAGCTTTGTGAAGAAGTGCTAGTAAAAGAATTTCTTTCCTTTTGCTTTGTGTTAGTTTTACTGTGTCAGACTAATGATATAATACAATAAAGCACTATTTTATTTAAGAAGCAAAAAAAAAATGACAAACAGCTGAAGAAAAAGGATGTCAGCCTTTACCCAACAAAAACATCACACTTCATAAAAAGGTCCCTCAGAAGCATTATATGTAACCCTCTATATGGAAAAAACCTTACCTAGAAAATGTCAAGTTGTCTAGAAACCTATGTGTAGAGGAAAGTCCTGGTGCTGGCATTTTCTTCAGACCAGTGAAGCTCTCCTTAAAGGGACCTAAGAAAAAAAATCCACAGAAAAAAATCTGGGAGGAAATAAACTCCAACATTAGGTCTAATTTTTAAATAAATAAATAAATACTTTCTTCGCTCTCTTAAGGAAAAGCAAGGCAATAGAGCTCCCATGACAGTTCTGGAAACAGTTGTCAGCTGTAAGAAAGAAATTATGACCTCTCTGAACAAATTACTGGCAGTTCCCAGAAGAATTGATAGCTAAATTTTACAGGTCACAGCGTTCTTTTATATCTTGTATTTCTTTGTCTGTGCCCAAGACAAAAGGATTATTCAAAATGTCAAATGTAAACACCTTTGCCTTTATTTACATTCATAACAAAATCATCTGGTAAAGAGCATGAGAAGAGTGAAACTGCAAACTGGAACTGAAAAACACTACCTTAGACTAATAGCATGGAATAAATAAATTCTGATCACTTTCCATCTGCTGATTGTTTTGAACTCTGTACCTGGACCAGAGCTCTTAGAATTGCAGAACAGGAATATTTACTGGTAAGTGCTCTGGATTTTGTTCTGCCTCAAAACATTAGAAGAGTTTTTAAACTTGGCTTGTTGATTCAATAGGTTTACATCCCTTGTGGGTACGTAACAGTTAGGTCCTAGCACAGAGTGCAGGATTATAAATTTCTAAATAATATTTTCATTTTTCAGCTGAGAAATTAATATCTGGAAATCCTTCATAATCAAGGAATGCCCTCTGATTCTTTGCTTTGAAGTTTGTGGTTGGTTGGTTGCTTTTTGGTGTGGTGGGTTGGGTTTTTTTTTTTTAATATGTATATTGTTTGCTTCAGTTCAGCCCCAGTCTTCACAGCTGCAAAATAAAAGTTTTGAAAAAAAGTTGTTTATATACCTTAGTGTGCAACTGCTTAGGTTTTTTGTCAGGTTTCAAGAAAGACTTCCTTTTTTTTTTTTTTTTCTGTAAAGCTCATCTTCCAATTTTACTTGCAAAACACCAAAGTATTTCAAAAACAATACTGCACAAAATTGAACTCACCTGAGGTTAAGTTTTAGTCCTGAAATGTTATACTCTGCTGTGTCTGTGTTTATTTTTGATGCTTCAACTTTTATAATCTTTAGTCTTAGGAACCAGTTTTAGAAATATCTGATGTTCTTTTCTACTTCATTTATAAACCTAACTACATGAGTCAACTCACTCATATTGGGCGAACTTCATCATACCATAGTTACTGGATGTGTACATGTGACACCAGATATAACCAACAGAAAAATATTATTTTAGTATGCGCTAAATGGAAGTGATACTTCATATACAGACAAGGAGAAAAAAAAGAAGAAAATTTAGAAAATACTTGAGTTGTTGTCATATTCTCAAGGATCACCATTTTCTTTAGAAGTGTAATTATTACTAGGGCTTTGTTTACAAAGACAGCTTCTCTCTCAGAGAGCTTAAAATCTGATTAGAGACAATGAGAAAGTGGAGGATAAATTAAAAAACAGATTAACCAGCATACTGTTTCTTTCTATTGAAACATATTTCTGTGTAAAGAGCACAGAGATGACTCAGAATTGCATTCTCCTGTAGAGACAATAAGAGTTACTTGTACCCAAGTCAGGACTATTACCACTGGCCAAAGCTTACAATAAGAGGGATCTCAAGGTTTTTGTTTGTTTGGGTTGGTTTGTTTTTTTGTTTTTTTGTTTTTTTTTTTTTTTTTCCCCTCTCTAGTTCTTAGTGTTTAACCTATAAACCTCAGGAAAAAATGGTTGCACTGACAATTGGAATGGAAGAAAACCTTTCGAACATTACCATTTTACAGAAACAGTGACCTTAAGACCAGAACATTTTCTGGGCATTAGTGCCAGAGAGCCACATCTAATTAAATTAAAACAAGCCCCAGTCCAATTAACTATGCTGTATAGAGTTGAATGTACCTATTTTGCATATTTGTATTTTATATATTACTATATTTCAGCAATTTTTTTTCAGTTTCCCCTGCATATAAATTCTTTTGACATCAGCAGAAACAAAAAAAATCTCAGTGGCCCAATGCTCATGTGCCTTTTTACAACACAATTTAAAGGAACAGAACTTAAAGCCCAGTGGAATGAAATTTATGGAATTTAATATAACAGAAAGATATTCCTCTTTTTAAACACTATTTTTTTGTGTATATTTAGATTTGGTTTGGGGATCAGAGCCAGTGAACCGTTAATAGATATAAAGTCACAGAGCATTAAATACAGTGCAGATTTTTCCAAGAAATAATCCACTGTTTTACAGTCTGCAAGCAAAAGTATTAATGGATTTTACATTTGAAATATTAGCACAGTTATCTGCATTTCTCTGAGACACAAAGGATTGTTGCACCTTTGCATAAGATCAAGCCTAAAATTTGAGGCTGTGGGGTTTTTTTACAGTTTGCATTTTGAGCTTTCAGGAATTGCAAAATTTTCAAAATTAGGCATCCTTAGCAAAGACAAATGGAAGTTAAAAAAAGGTTAATAATGTATAAAAACTTATCAAGAGAGTAGAATGCTATAACAATTAAGTATTTCCCCATGGATAGCTCTTACAACCTGTTAAACTAGTATCACTTATTTTAATTAGAAGACTGGGGGAGTGGGGGTAGATAAAGAAAAAAGAAAAAAAAATACAGTTAAACAGTTGTAGTTTTGTGCCTTCCTAAATTTCTGAGCTGGTAAAAAGTATTTTTTTCTTATTGTGTACAATAGTACACAATTGGAACCCTGGAAGAAGAGCGGATGTTACGGTTCTCACTCGGAACCATCTCAACGTTCAATGTTGACTGAGTCTTTCAAACCTTGCAGGAAAACTACACAAATAGCTCAATATTCACTGCACCAACAAGAATAAGGCCGAGTTCATAAGCCCAGTGGCTGGATTGTTCATTTAAGTTGTGGAAGAATCAGTCCTTGTCTAGACTACCTACGGTCATGCAGAATACAGAACCATCATTTTACTCTTCCACATCATTGGTGACTGCCTGGATTACCAGGAAAATGTTCTGAAGAGTGTCTCACTCTTGTGAATGATTTCAACATGAGAGTATTTGGAATGTGCTGAACACTAAACATTTTATGGAGTGGCAAAATCTAATTACTTACAAATTTTCTGTGAGGTTTTTTTTTTATTATTTATATTTTTAAATTTATCAGTAGTGAACAAGATGTTCAAAAATCGAGTTCTCAGCTCTAAATGTACAACTAGAGAGCAGGAGATTCATAATGTATTTATCTTGTATCTTTGCTAATAAAACAGCAGCATGTACAAAATCAAAAATTAAGAAAAGGGGAAGGGAAAAAATAACTCATTTCATAACAAAATGGATTTACGCTAAACCCATGAGAAGCCTTATTCCTACTGTTTTGTTTTGGTTTTTTTTTGTGAGGAGTACAATTTTAGAAGTAAGAACGGAATGCAAATATTAATACAGGATTATATGTAAAGCTGCCAACCTCACAAAACTAGTCAGAACTGTTAATATATAAAAGTACTCTGGAAACATAACCAAAATGCATACAGGTGAAGCCTGCGGCACGCAAACAAAAAAAAAAAAAAAAAAAAAATCAAATGACCTCCCTAATGCAGTGAGAATAAAAGAAAACAGATCACAGAACGAAGGAAAACATGTACATGAACAGGAAAACAACCACCAAAAAATAGAAACTCTGGCCATACTATCACATACAATTTTAAATATCACCAAAACAGTTTGTATTCTTCATGCATCCTTGCTTTATATTCCAAAATTGAATGAAATAAAACTTAAAAATAGATGTTAACAACTCTAATACTCTCTATGGTTTTTGGTATGTTGTTACTTTTACACAATAAAAATGCTGTTTGTAAAGCTGAAATAAATCAACCAAGGTGTTGTTTTTTTTTTTATTTCTAGAATAACGATCCTATTTTTAATCTACAAATATCCTGCAAATATCTGTAGTAGCCTTTGGCTCTCTAGGACTTGCTAGGGTGGACCATTCTTTGTCCTTCAGCAGATGTTGCTGAATTGCTAGCCTTTTTGGAGGATCACATTACTTCAGTGTGCAACTTACAGCTAACTATAGAATTCAGAAAATGAACTTTAGACATTGAGTTTTGAAAAAAACCAATAAATAAGTTTGTTCTAGAGGCTCCTGAAGGCATCAGGACACAAGTTATTGAGCTTAATGCATGGGTAACAAAGCAACTTAATGGTCCTAGGGCCATTAAATATGTAGGAAGTCAGATTACATGATCAAATAACTGCTCAAACCTTTAGGTATGTAAAATATCTGAAAATCCCTGAAATGACACCAGCTTGCATGTTGCTTTTTTTGTTTGTCTGTTTGTTTGCTTTTACAAGATCCTGGAGATAACAGGATGTACCATCTCTCCTGGAATAAGCCCAGATGTCACTGGGGGAACTCAAATGAGCCCTGGGAACTCTGCAACTTTTTGCTGACCCTTTTAAGAGAAGAGTCAAGGGAGTCTGCTACCTATTACCTGCAGTAAAGCATGAATAGATTTATGGCATAAGCCTTATAAAAAAATAATGGCACACTATCAAATCAATGATGTGACTGGTGCATGGTGCTGAGGCTTCTGGCCCAAGGCCAAAAAAGCACTTCATTCTGTTATGGACCCTAAAGCCAAAGGTATTTTGTTAGGCAAACAGTTACTTAAAAGCTAGATTTTCAGAAATTCTTGGCTAGATTTAAAGGTAGTTCCAATTTTGATATCAAGAAAAATCATATATTCATGGAGTTCAGCAGTAGATCTAGTAGTATATTCTCATGAGGAATATTATTCCACTTGAAAAGACAAGGTCACAGGAACTGTAACAGCCCCCAAAGCTGTGTACTGGAAATACAGACTTTTATGGTACCCCAGGGAAAGGGAAGAGAATAAGATGGGAAGTTGCAAATAAATAAAATCATAACACCTTTTTCTTACAGAAGGACCTGCACACATAGGGGTGTTTCTCTCCAAAGAAAAGAAGAGATATACAAGGTGACAAACTCTTTCTTGAGTAATAAGACCCTGTGGTCAGATCATTCCTATAGCATAGGCACAGAAATTCAAGAGCATGCTCCAAACCGAGCAAATGTTTAGGAATTTTTCTAATTCAAAGATACCTGATGGGATTATTTCACTTTAAATTTTAACAAAGTCAACTTAAATAGGTCAAATACATATCAGCAACTTAACAGCATAACTTAAATCAGATTTTAAAAAAACTTCATTTTGTGCATGAGCAAAATTTAAAAAGACTGTTCCTAACAACTTGTATTGAACACGTGAACAAGAAGAAAACAGACACAAAAACCCAACAGCATTCTTCCAACATATTTATGGTTCAGTATTTTCAACAGTACTGCTCCAGTTGTTTAAAAGAAGTAAACCCTTATTACATACACTGTAATATTTAATCCAAAATTATGTCTGTTTTACAAATGAACCAAAGCTAACACGTTTACCATTTCACGTGAGCTGAAGCAGTGTCAGATCAGTTTTGTCCTTTCTGATTTCTGCTTTTGAATGCAGAATTATTGCAAACTGCCTTGAGGCATACCTTTCCTTTTAATAACATGCAGAAAATACGAGCCTTCAAGTGTAGTTATTGTTCACTATTATGTACTAGAAGAGAAGTACCACGTAGTTATTAAATTCTCAGACATTAAAACATGCACAAATCATAACAAATCGCAAAATAACCTCAGGATAAGTTCCAGGAACCAGAAAACTGTAAACGTCAGAAACCCAACTGACAACCATCTACATACACGAACATACAAACAAAACAAAAATAATGAAAGAAATCGGGGAAGATACGATGTGATGAGCAACGATGTGCAACCCCAAGCATACCTCACAACAACAGCAAAGAAAAATAGCTGTGGACCTGGTAAGAACTTACAGTTCCATTACCCGGCAAGATTAACCAATTAAAACAATTTAACCTGCAGTAATAGGTCCTAAAACCCACCTGCTCTTCAAGTGTATTTGAACATTATATTGCCTTATGCTAACATAAGGAAGGAAATTCTTATCCAGAACAGAGTTTTTGAGCACTATGGACATTAAACACCACATTCTGCAATCCTGTATGCATTATACATTACAGAAAATACACCATACATTGTAAGCACATGTCTATTTATACACTATAAACAATGTTACAAAGACATGGGAAGAATACATGCAATAGCTATTTAAAATTCATTATGAAAATATTTTATATTCAGAAGAATATCAAGAATATTCTGGAAAATTAGACTAATCAAAGCTAAATCCTTAACAGAGAGAATCAATTGAGGCATCAGGCAGCAAGTTATGAATGTATTCCAGCTTTTACTCAAGCTCCTGGTTGCATATTTCCAAACTTGCCATGCTCTACTTCTGAAACTCTTTCCAGTTTTTTTT
>NW_010105607.1:0-24017 GCF_000699245.1 Pterocles gutturalis | reverse complement strand
CCCTTTCTCTTTTTCTGAATCTTTTTCCGTTTTTTTTTTTTTTTTTTTTTTTTTTTTAGGAAAAGAGACAATCTCTTATCAGTGGTACAGAAATTTAAACATGCGAGCAACTCCAATCAAATCTACAAGTTTGCCACCTTAATTGCTTCATGAATCAGTTCTTCTAGGATTTAAATTTTACCAAAACATTTTGCATTTATATGATTCAGGGAAGCAACACTCTGGAAAATAAATTGAGATCTGAATATTGAGGAAGAGGGTTGTTTGAAATAAATGCTGCCTCAAAAGCAATGGTCTAGAATTCTCTAAAAACAAACAAACAAACCAACCCAACCCCACCAACTTTCAACAATATAATTTAAATAGAAAAGTTTCCTCATATGTGTGGAGCGCAGGGGTACTGTGACAATTCCTTCTCAGCTCTCGGCTGAATCATGGAATTAAAACACCCTTGCTTTTTCTACTAATCACAGACTTAGCCTGTAAGATGTAGAAGTGACTACTCTTCATTCACAATATTTTAATGAAGGTTAACATTCCAGACCCACCTAGAAACCATAAGGCCAGGCAAGAACAAACAGAGAAGTGCTGTCTATTCTGCTTCTAAACAAAAGACGTGACAAAGACAAGAGAAATTTTGTCCTTCCCTACCTATAACAACTCGTATTGCAGTATCTGTAACCTTTGACAACAGAATAATTCACAGAGTCAAGCACAGGTGGCTTCTTTGTCACAATTTGAAAATTCTAGTTATAAGCAGCATTAAAAACATATACATAGGTTAATTTAGATAACTATTATTTAAAAAAAAAATGCCAGCATATAAAAACACGTATTCCTTTGTTCAGAATATGAATTCTTAAGTCACACTCTCTGCTGGCAAAAACACTTCTTTATCATAGTACTGAAGAGCCAGGGGAAAAAAGTCTGTGATGGTCCTTTTGCAATCATTAAAGAAGGGACATGACTGAAAGATTAAAGGAAAACAAACAAAATCTACAATTGTAAATGCTCTAAGAGGAAAGTTTTAAACTTACAATAATATGTTTGGACACAAACATCATTAGCATAGTTAATATTACCAACACTTAAAGTTATTAAACAATGTACTGGAAAAAAAAAAGACCATTAAATAGAAATGAAGAAGTCTTTGTTATTAATATCTTTTTTATTATTATTTAGACATTATTCCTCTCAAAATTGAGTCAAAAGCGGTAAATATCCATACTTCCCCATTCAGAATATGTGAGGTAGGTAGTGTGTGACCAATCCTTAGAGTGAACCAGAGTAGTTCTGAATAAATTATCACCATTCAACATAAATAAAACTGACACAAACTGGCTCAAGGGTGGTGACAGAAAGAATATTTTTTCAAATGAAAGTCAGACATACAGTAACGAATTGACAGGCTATAAATGGATGTCTATGCATGAGACGGCCACCCTGTTGGCTTATATTATCCCCAAAGATAATGATACCTGAACTTTGAACAAAGTGATCTCCCAACAGGGAACAACAGTTAAAATATGCTTTTAGATTCAGATTTCATCCATCTAACCAATTTATTCTGGTAGCTATTTTCAGTAGACATATATAATTAATTTATTATGTGGGCAGCCCCTTATAGAATCACAGAATGGTTTGGGTTGGAAAGGACCTTAGAGATCATCTAGTTCCAACCCCCCTGCCATGGGCAGGGACACCTCCCACTAGCCCAGGTTGCTCAAAGCCTCATCCAGCCTGGCCTTGAACCCCTCCAGGGATGGGGCATCCACAGCTTCTCTGGGCAACCTGGGCCACTGCATCACCACCTTCACAGTGAAAAATGTCTTCCTAATGTCTAGTCTAAGTCTACCCTCTTTCAGCTTATACCCGTTACCCCTTGTCCTATCACTACACTCCCTGATAAAGAGTCCCTCCCCATCTCTCCTGTAGCCCCCTTCAGGTACTGGTAGGCTGCTATTAAGTCTCCTTGGAGCCTTCTCTTCTCCAGGCTGAACAACCCCAACTCTTTCAGCCTGTCCTCGTAGGAGAGGTGCTCCAGCCCTCTCATTAATTTCGTGGCTCTCCTCTGGACTCTCTCTAACAGGTCCATGTCTTTTTATGTTGGGGGCCCCACATCTGAACACAGTACTCCAGGTAGTCAAGATATGAAATAATGAATATTCAAGTGTGTTATCTCTCTATCTGCTTCTTCTGTATCTTAAGTTAATGGTAGTGTACTGTGCAGTACCTACAAATACAACTACTCTTATGAACATTTGAAATATTTATGGCTCTTGGCTACTTCTAATAAATAAATAAATAAAACCAAGTAATTTTCACAGTTTGCCCCAAATGTATCCACTTATTTGTATGCATGACTTACAGTGTAGATTCTTCCTATAAAGAAAAACTGCAGCTTACAGAAAAGGTCTTGCACAAATTTATTTTTCTCAGTTTTTTAGTCGTTAAGAAATTGCATGGTAAGATGCCCAAGATATTTTTTTCTAATTTTAATGTGTTGAATAATTGTGTGCTTACAATCATATGGAAGAAAAAATTACATGCATTCACTTTCAATAAAGCCGTGAGCCTGACTTGCAAAGGTCACATCACTGATAGGAAATACTAGGCAGCAGAGGAAGTCATTGCACACATCAGACATCTCATCAAAATAATGATAAAAATCATAATATGCCTATTTTATTGTATAACTATTATTCATTATTATTATGTTTTTAAGTTCAGTTGGCAACCAGTCTGGTTTTTTCCTTACTACATTTTCATAAACTGAGAAAAAGCAATCCCATTCTATCATTATTTACTATTTTTCTATTTCTTACCAAGGAAATCATATTCTTCTTTTTATTGAGAGGGAACTGTCTTTTCAATTGGAAAACACCTCTGTAAAGACAGTAGACTCCTGCCAGGCCCAGAACATATAACTCCGTTTAGTTTAAGGCAGCAAGTCCCACAGTGCCAGAGGTACTGAGCCTATTTCAGCATTCCTGGAAAAGCTACAAAGACAGAATATCCCTAGTAATTGAGTTTTACCAAATAATGTTTAACAGAAATATTACACCTCTTTGCCACTGACCTCAATCATAAGTTTCTGTGTTTTGTGTGTGGTCCATCTCTTTCAGCATTCAAAACCTGGAACTTTACAGATGTGAACAGGGAAAGCTAGACCCAAACCAAAAGCTTTCCAAGCACCAGCTTTTTTTTTGTTTCTGTCTAATGAAAGCAGCTATTGCTTTTTAATCAAATAAGGATTTTCATGTGTTCCAGTGATTACCCACGTCCTTTACTGGCAAACAAAAAGTTTCCCCATCCCTGTATTATATTTCCTTATTTAAATATGTACTCACCCAAATCCCACAAACAATACATACTTTCGTATGCAAAGAGCTGATTTTCTGGGTGAACTATAATAAGGAGTAAGAAAAAAACCAACCTAAATACAAGTGAACACAATGCGGAGTTTAAAAAAGTGAACATTTTACCTTTTCAGTTCTGTCACACAGTTTCAGGTAGGTAATGAAGGACATTCAAAGTTGGTTACATCTAATTACTGTAACATTCTGTTTCATTTGGAATTGTCATTTTAAGGTAAAAGCTTATGCAAGAAAACTCCAGGGAAATGGTTTGTCAGTTTAGTAAAACCATCCCACAGACTTGTTTCGTGTCTGTGATTCAAAATTTTTCTAAGTGTCTCTATGAACAGTAGGGAACTTGTGAAAATACACAGATTGTAAAAGCTTGACATACTAGTCTACTCATTCTGATCTAGGTACCAGCTTGTACACACTTTTAATTTTCTATCCTTTCTGCAGCTCCATCTTTAAATATGAGTATCTACAAGAGTAGTTCACAAAAAGTGGCTAAAGAGGTAAATACAACCGAAGACAGGTAATGACAATCTTCACTTACAAAGTAGAGAAGACATATTAGGTATACTGAAGGACAGAGAAGGAAGGCAGAAAAAATAATTAAGTAAAAATAATGAAGTAAAAATTTAGACCAAAGTTCAGAAAATACAGAAACATGTATTATGTCAACTCAGTCCAATTGATAACTGATCATTGTTTTAGTGGTCTGTGAGATCACAAGAGCATAGAGAAGCGCTCCTGAAAACCTTATTTCTTTTTTGGTATGAGCATTACATGAAGCATTTACTGTTTATATATACACACATATCCCTATATATATAAATGGACATACACACATATATATAAATGAAATATAAATCCTAAATGGACAACCGCAAGTGCAGTTTTGATCAAGTGATGTGAAGACTCACTGCATCCATCAGCTTCGAAGTGATTTAGTTTCCAGGCTCGTCTGTAGGAGTCATCTAAACTGAAAACTGTCACAGGAGGCGTACCAGGCAAACTAGGTCACTTATTTGATCTAATATGCAATTTCCTACAAATTACTAAATTAATATGAAGATTAAAACTTTCCAGGAATAACATTAACTGCCTCCCTTCATTCTCCACATTGCATCTCCTGATGCACCAAAGGAAGCACAGATTAATGTCATTTGACCCTGAAAGAAATTGTATATTTTGTATAGAAGTTTGAATGAGCAAAACTGATTGACGTTAACAGATCTCTACATAACTTGCATGGGTTTTAATACATGCGTTGACTGCTTTTACAGTCCATTTTTCTCTGGTCCATGATCTCTAAACAGTGTGTACAGTTTCCACATCAAACCTAATAATCACCTCCTTTTTTTGTTTGTTTTGTTTTTAATTTTTCTTTAATCAGTCCTACCAAATGTAGCAATTTGATAGCATCTGGCTTATGACTACTTTACCCTGCTGATAGTTTAAAGGGGATGTTACCCCCAGGACAGTATAAATGCAAAGACTCTGAACTTTGACCATTCCCTTGAAAATGTGTAAACTTGACTCTTGTAGGTGCAAGATGTCAGACTCAATAGAACAACAATGAGAAAAAGGACAGAGAATTTCCTCACAACTGCAACTTTTTGTATCGCCCAGGGAGAACTAGACAGTGTTTGTCTTTTCTATCAGCTTATTTTCCTCCAGAGGACCAATATTCCCATCGTGAATCGTTACCATCCTAAACTTTCCCATCTCAAGTACTTAAAGACGTTTACTTTGCTGAAAAAGAAAGTGTGCTTTACTAGCCCACCAAAAGCTATATAAGAAACAAAGCATTATTAGGGGGGTGGGAACGGAGCATTTTAGAAGGCTTTATGAATTTGTAATGTGAATGTTGTCATTGCTACTATCATGCACAGGAATGAGAGAAGGAATTGTAAAGAATGCTCCCTTTGTGACGGATATATTTTGTTTCTTAAAACTTAAAGTCTCTTATCTCCACACTTCAAAATGAAATGAAATGGTTACCACAGCTAAAAACATTGATCAAGACAATGTGATAGAGTCTGAAATCATTTCACTCTGCAAAAACATCAGAATAAGGAAGCTAACAGTGTTATTCAACCTTTGGGCCAAAGGTGTGATGAAACACAGCAGCATGATATACCCCAAGGTAGTCTGGGCTGTCATCCTGAACAACTACGTAATAAGGAACTGCCTTGAGGTATCAAACTTCACCTGACCCGATACAATTTAGGATTTGTTTTCATCTGTCAGGTATTAAGAGACAAGCATTAGAAACAGTTCAATTCAAGGATTAAAATAAAATAAAGTAAAGCTTCTGGATGTGTTGGCACTTGCAGAATTTGGAAGTATACAGGTTGTGAAACCATCTGGGGCATGTTTCATGAGCAAATTGTACGAGTCCTTCCAGACTATCATGCAACAATGCACCGAGATAAAATTAATAAGACCAGGGAGAAAGGATATTACTTATTTCTCATTAATCTGTCAGAGAAGTAGAACTAAATAGTAAAATTATGTATAGCTTTTATAATTCCATACAATCCTTTCCAGTAAAGATGCTGGTATTGTAAAAAATGCTACAGTAAGAGTGAATACATTGGGCCAGAGTCTGTGCTTACGCAAACAGGTACAGATGTTCAGAATGGCTCTTGTTTTGGTCAGATTTAATTAGGGTAGGCTAGAACAGACGGAAATTGTATTGAATCAAAACTTTAGCATAAAAGTCTCCCTAAAGCAAAAAAAGAAATGCCTTAGTAACTAATGGCTATGTTCCACTGGTCACTAACAGGAGTCCAAACAATATTTGGTTACATGATGTAATTAGGTTCAGATGACAGTTCATTAGATGTGTATTTTGTGTACTAATATTTCATAATTAAAATGTAAATGACTGACATTTACTCTGTTTACAAATGTTCTCCAGTTCTTCCAGACACTAGAATTTTGCTAAAGCTATCACTCTTGTCATAGTATACAGTCTGCATAAACACATCAAATTTGGGTTATCAGCTAGACAAATCACAAAAAACAGGCTATGCAAAAGATGCATTAAAGGATTTTACTAACAGAACAATCATGTTATAGTATTTGCAAAAATAATATGAAGCATTATGTTAGTTACAAAATACATGTAACATGTTAGTTACACATTACAGTGTAAAAAAAAAAATTTGAGCCTGATAACTAAGGAAGACTTATTAATATATCAACCAGGAATTTCTTCTGTAAATTAAACTTCAAGGCTTTAGATTGTAATCTGCATGTGGACACGTACAAACTACATATGAACAAGAACTGCTAGAGAATCAGCTGAACCAATGCCAATCCATTAAACAAATAAGGTTGCTACTGGGAATGGAGGAAAAGTATGGAAAGCCCTCTAAGACAAATGCAGAGACTGTTAAATGAAATCTGAGCAGAAAGCCCACTTAGGGAAGACATCCAAGAAGGAACCTGAACAGATTTGATTCAGAGCAGATGTGGAGAGGGAATTTTTAAAATTGAACTAATTATTAATAATAATAAGAAAAATATAATTTGGGTTTTTGGTTGGTTGGTTGATTGTTTTTCTGGGCACATCAAAAGTCTTCTTTCTAAAATAAGGTTTCCAACAGTAAATTGACACCAAAATCGTTGATTTTTCACAGGAATATACCTTTTGTATTTTGAATTTGTTTTCAGCTAAATTAATACAAACATTCTAAATGTTCATAAATGTATGAATATTCTTTGCATATGGAGAAATAACCCCAAATTTCAAAACAGACCTTGTAAAACTTGAGGAAAAATACTTTAGATGTCAAAAAACAGAAAAAAAATCCAAAATTTATGCATCTACAAAGAAACAAATTTTCAACATAAACTAGGAGCTATAATTTAGAGTTGAAAAATAGTAAATCACTGGTTCTGATTATTTCACTGCATCTCAAATTAACCCAGCAATGACCTGTATAAATATTTTCTGTAAAATAAAGCTATTTTGCTAATAATCTAACTAGTTTCATATTTATGCAGCTTGCTTAGAGCTGTGACAGATATCAGTAACTGTGTATTTGAAAATATGCAGTATTAACCTAATACCACTGGAATCACATTGTGCATTTTCTTTTCCCTCTACTGATCGGAATCAACATGAGTTGCTAGAACCTGGACATGATGCTTAATCTACGTATTTGTCATTATAATTGGATTGATTGGTTAGACACTGAGATGGGGTTTGTCCTTGGAAATAGTTAATTCAGCTTCTTTCATAAACTTACTCTTAAAAAAGGTGATCAAGATGGGATTTTACAGAAACAATTAAAAGGAACACATACGCAGACTTTTAATGCTATGGCATAATATTAATGTGAAATAATGTTCCTTCCACATTTAGAAAGTCGAATGTACAAGCAAAAATTTCTACATCTCTTACCTGTGCTCAGCATCAAACTGTCATTTGTGATGTGCCATTTACGCCTGTTATAATCACTACCATAGAAAATTCAGCTGGCCTTATTATTAGAAAAGATGGATTAATAATTAACTTTTTTGTTTCCACTATAAACCACCTGCCCTCCATATTTTACAGAAACAGCTTTATTTGAAAAGTATTCTGAACCATGTCGTGTGTCCCATGGTAGCCCAAGACTAGTTTCCATTATTCCTATTGCTATTATTAAAAACGAATTAATCTTCTGCCCTTGGGAACAGCAGATCAGAATGGCTCTTGCAAACCCTAGCGATGTAAGAGAGGCTGGATTTAAAGGTTTACAGCTAGAAGTTAATGGCAAAAGGGAGAGAAACTCACTGTAAAAAAAAAGACAATTTGACCGCTTTAGTTGCTGCTGTTTAAAGCCCGATGTACTAATGTAAATTGCCATTGATTCCACTTAATACACCAGCCTGAGCTGTGACGGCTGATGACTTGGATTCACGATGACTGTCACAGTGAAGAGCAGCAGTTGAAATGGATGCCACTCCCTTTGGTAGTAACACGCGTTGGTCTTGCACACCAAAGTGCAAATACAACTAGTTAAAAAGAACTTTTCTAAAGATCTACATACACATACTGGTGGGGCAGGAGGGGCAGACAGGAAAAAAAACCAAAAGAGACATTTATTCCCAGTTTGAGGCAAGACAGATCTAGTGCAAGAAGCCTGGGATCTAAGAGCTAGCTCTAGACTACTGTGCAGTACAGTTTGTCTAAGGGCCACTTTCCATCCAAAAATATAATAATAAGAAGCACAAAGACATCGAAACAAAGAATAAATTACTTCTGAAGACCTCAGCTCCCACACAAACGAGGCCTATATAACAAAATTATTCTGAAAACAGCTTGACTTGCCCACTCCCACGCCCCCCACCGAGTACCTGGACAGTTCAGAACTGAGGATGTTACTGCTGTCCTGTCCTTTCATATAGATCCATATCTGTCTATAATGAAGACCGCCAAGTCTTCAAATTATTGTGAAAGCAGGTTACTTTGCTTTTTTATGGGGCATGACACACAAAAGGAAGAAACACAAACATCCTGAAAACATATTGTGCTTGATGACAGCACCACTTGGAAGAACTGGTTGAAGCAGACATCCTCCCTTAGGTTCCCCCCAAGAACCAATAGCTTTCAACCCAGGAGTTACCCTCCCTGAACTGTAACATCAGTGGTTAATCCAAGGCCTATTCAGATATTTTTATTTCTCATTAGCAATAGTTGGTATCCACTTCTGGTTAACTTTTAAGTGAGCTCACTTACATAACCAACATAAACTGCCTTGAAATACAGGCAAAGGCCATTTCTAAGCCAGGGACTGATCAAAATGGTCAAGGTTGAAGGACAAAATAAGTTGTCCAAAATCCTTTAGCCTGTTGGCTGCTTATACCCATAAGAGGAAATAAAGGACTGCCGTAGTGGAGTGGCTGTGAGGCAGCTGTAGGGACAGACTACTGAATATGAAATACAGAAGAGGAGCAGAGGCAAAACATCTAACAACACTGCTTCCATTCCCACAGCACTTACGTCTCAGATGACTGCAAAGAAATTCTCTGAAATATTTTATATAAAGATTGAACCTCTTGACAATGAGATCAAGACAACTAGTTGTACAAAGAAGCAAATCTCTCCTGGTATGTTACCATGGAATATTTCTATACTCATATGCTGTGAACAGAAACACATGTTTGTGAATTAGATTGAGATGTTTAATGAACTATTGCATGAAAGAAACCAAGATTTAAAAAAAAATAATGAAAAGGAGATAAGAATATAACACACATTCTCCATCTCTCTCACACTGTGAAGTGTGAAAAGTGCCCTCTGAGGTCAGATTTATACAAGCCTCTTTGTCTAGTTATCCCATGTGACCTACATCAGTTCATGACCTACAGCGTACAGACAACAAGTTATTTGTTAAGTGTTAATAGTATTTATCATTGAGAGAAGTGCTTAGAAGAAACTTCGTTAGAGATCAATTCCAAGAGACATCCTTTATCTAATAAGAACTTGCTCTTAAAATTCAAGTAGAATGGTATGAATATTGTCAACCCAGGCTTTGCATCACAGAGAAAAAAAAAAAAAGCTAAGAGGATAATTACATAAAAGGTTAAAAATATTCCTTAGACTTTCCTGCAATGCTTCATAGAATGCCTTCTGTCAAGAAGGCAGTTTGAATATCATGACCACATAAAATTTCCAAGGGACACTTAAATGAAGAGCAGAAATATCAAATGCATCTAAAATATTTCAAAGCATTATAACAAACCCTAACAAATAAAAGATAAAATAGAAGCATTAGGCATCCAAAAGAAAAATGGATCATTAGTTTCAGACATGTAAAACAGAGAAAACAAGGATTCACAAAGATGGTGGAACTTGCCTCAAAGTAAGGCGCATTTGACTTGAAGTTATTGCAAACAAATCAGTCAAGACAGACCTCTGCAGTTCTGGACTGCCATTCCCCACCCTCTCCAGTAACTTTCACAAACTGTCTACCGTCCATATAACAACAGGAATTTTCATGTAGATGGATTGTTATAAAATCTAGAAAGAAAAGAGAGTTGATAATTTATTGTCTGTCAGTACCCCAGCTTTAAATTTTAATAAGTGAAATATATTTGCTTTTAGGAGGAAGAAACTCACATGGCTGTAGTAGGGTTTTTTAAAAAAAAGAATTTTTAAAATATCATAGTAAGTCATTTAAATACAACAAATACATTTAATGAACTGCACCCATTTTCTAGTACAATATCTGCTTAGCAATGTTTTTATTTCAGTATCTTTAGTGATTGTAGCATAGAGCTAATTACACAAAAAACCCACAAAGAATAGAAAACAGCAGGTTCACAAGCGTGTTGTAAAAAAATAAAGTTAAAATAAACTACACTGCCAAATACCAATTCCTTAATAGTGCAGTTACCTCGTATTTATTCTCAGCTCTCAACAATATCCCAGATTGCTCTGACTTAGTTATCCCCACAATAATCTTTTGCATTTCCTTTTACTAAGACAAGGATAATGCCCAGCAGGAAGCTTTAAGTTTCCTAGAAAATAATACTATGAAAATTTAATATATTGCTTTAAGATCACTGACTTAAATGTAACTTGCAATTCTATACTGAATATGCTAACATTGCCTTCTTGCGGGGGAAAAAGAAAGAAAAGAATACCTAACATTTAAAGCTGTCACCTTTCTGAATCAAGTCTTTATTTATCCTTATATATCATTTCTCAGTAATTGAACTGTCCTTTATTATTTTTATTAATGCATTGCTTTTAAGTCAGTCAATTCGCCTGAAAGCCATTCTATTTTAGAATGATTTACTTTCATTTTTATTGCCTTGTTCTCATCATTTTGAAATGCCCATATTAGTATGAGGCACTATAATAAGTAGGTAAAACTGAAGAAGTATTCTGTATTTTAATATCCTGTTTTTAAGGGCAAAACCATCTGCCAAACACAAGATCAATACTCATCAAAATGTTTACACTGTTATCATAAATTATTGAAAACATTTTGCGTAATTTGATTGACATATTGTGCACGTTATCTTTTGAGTAAATTCTAGCTTGGCAGTCCTAGGACATCTCTCATACAATAATCAAAGATGCTCTGCATCATTCTGATTCACTAAGTGACAACCAGGAGGGAACAGGTTTGTTACAGCCTGATGAACTAGATTTAAAACTTGTCTTTCTCATGCAAGCTAAGAGAGTGTCTACATCTGGCAGCTGCTACAGGTCAACAACACTGCTGCAGTTCTTTCGCATAATTACTTTGTGAACACTGACACTCACTTTAGTCCCTTTCAACATTTCCCTTTCTAGTCTTTCTGGAGAAGTTCCTTTCCAAGTAGTCATTAGTTCAGAAGGGGCACCCTGCACATGGTAAAGCATAGATCCTTTTGGCACAGATTTGACTGTATTTTAGACCAAGTGGAAGAAGGAAGGGCCTTCATCAATGTTGGTCAAATTATCTTTGTCAAACAGATTTTCCTCTGCTATCTACTACAGCAGTTCCCACAAGAAAAAGCAAGTTGAACAAAAAGAGGAGGATGTGCTTTGGAACTGGCATAGGAAAGTTCAGGTGCTTGCTGACATCAATATGGCACCTGTTGGTTTAGTTGTCTGCTAGCAAAACTCTTCAATTATTTTTTTTCTTCCAAGACCTTCCAAGCAGCATCTCCTCACTGCAGATTTCTGAACACAATCTGAAATCTACATATAAAATACAGCACACAATATTAATCAAAGTGCATTTACGGCACTGAAGTGAAAATTTGTTCTGCACTTCTGAGATGATGAGCAAAAGCGAGAACCGTAGAAAGTCTTTGGAATGCTTTTGGCAACCTGAATACTTGAGAGCATTTTCATTATTTTTGAGTAGATAATTTGTTAAAGATGGAATGTTTAAAAGGCAGAAGAAAAAAAGAAAAGACAGCCCAAAAGTAAGGAGCGTATTCTTTCAATCTGAAAGCTTTTATCACACACCTGTGCTTTTATAAACAGTGTCAGCAAAACAAACTTTGCCAACAACCTGAATTTCTTATAAATATGTATTACTCATTTCTAAATTTTTATTTTATATTTTAATGTATTTTAACCCTACACACACAGATCAAGCAGCAGAGAGAGTATAATCACTGTCACCTTAATGGCAAAAAAAGTCATTCAAACATCTACTGACCTCCAGGGAGAGGATGGCTGCAATTCTCACATGTCAGGATTTCAGACATATGGTAACTATGGAAAGCACCTTCAGCATTATGCAAAATTATGCATTTAGAATAGTCATCCACAAATAAGAATAAAGGTAAAATGTAAAAAGATAGCAATTAATAACATTTTCTCTCTAAGATATGCAATGCATCCTAATTAACTTTGCTCATTTATTGACCTATTTTTATAGATGCAGTAATTGAGTGAACAAACAAAGGCTGAGCTCAAGAACACACACGACCTTGTAGTAGCCCAGAGTCAAATATTCATCTCCTTACTCCCCGCTCCATTCTTTAAACAGACTATCTTCTGAATACGCAGCATTAAGACAAGTCCTCCACTCTAAACACTTATGAGTGTTTTGATATGTGGTAAAATACAGCTAAGGTCTCACCACATTCCAAAATTAAGGAAGTGCCCCGAGTCAGTGTTGTCCCCCTCATACAAGCAGTTCCAGCACAGGTGTTTTTCCCACTGTGAGCTGGTGAGCAATACCTGAGGTAGCAAGGACACGCGCTGCAAGATGAACACGGAAAAAAAAAGTGTGCATTGTATTTATATGTTACATTATAATTCTTATTATATGACTACATACATTATATGTGTTGTAATATGTATAAATTGTATGTATTTATATATAGATAGATCTTCCTCATCAACAAGCATAGCAGGGAGAAGGTCCCTTCAAATTTCAAACTAAACAGTAAAGAGTCTGTTCTAAATTATTCTGTAAAACCACAGTAAATTAATTCAAGCTAAAAGGCTCATCCCGTGTGTATAAAAATAAGACTTTTTACTCTTGCATCACAGGATAATTCAGGGTTGTAGGGCAATGATTAAGTGACAAAAGGTTTCAATTAATTAATCGTGGGTTTTTTAAAGGTTCACAAGGGAAAGGGCAGGAGAGATTAATTGATTTATTATATAACAATGCTGCTAATGCTAATTAAGTCTTTCATTAATGTCTTATGAGAATGGAAGATGGATATCTCTCTTTTTCATTTTATCTCTTGCATTCATTGATAAAAATAGTCGTGGAGAGAAACTCAAAGAGCTCTTGGAATCTTGCTTCCCACGTTCTGGCAGACAAAGCTTTTGGAGATGATTTACCTGTGTTGACTCACTTTTCCTGTTGAGACAACCTTGCCTTTTGCTCTCCAAATTCGCAGGGCTGCAGCAGTGCCCCTGTAAGCATGCTCAAAGTACAGTCTGTCATTGTTCATCAGTATCAGACTGATTATCCCCTATTTAATTTTCACTATTACTTAAGTTACTGTTTCATAAAGCCTTATAAATGTAAGAAAAGGAAACTGCAATACAAATTTGGAAAAATAATGGAAAAACAACATATTTCAAATGGCAGATAATCTGAAATACCTCACAAAGGCCTAGAAAAATGAGATTCTTGTCTGTACTTGTAGACACTAACATAACTACTAGAGCACAAAAAATTGAAGTAATAGAAATCTGCCAAAATAATGGCTTAAGTCAGTGTGGTTACAGGAAAAAGAACTTTAAATTGCTGGAAATAACAGTACAACTGCCCATTTCAAAATGGAATGTACTAACTTATCAGCACTGAAGAATAATCTTTAACTTACTGGTACCATTCCAAGAAAGGCTCAAGTAACTTTACTTCAATAATAAAATTCTTCTCTTCATTTTCAAATAATCATCTTCAGCTGCAAGGACACATTTCTGAACAGGTAAGATTTCTCAAATAAGTGTAAGGATACATTTAGATACTTGTTATTTATAGATACATATAAAAAGCCTGAAAAAATAAAAGAAATAAACCAGAAAGTAGTATGCACACTCAGAAATACACGTCTAGAATGTGAAATTACAAAACCAAACTCCATGAAAATTAAATACCTCTTTTCTTCATATAGTACATGGGAAACTAAAAAGAAATGTTAAGAGAGATAATCAAAACAGGCTCCAGAGACAGAGAAAATAATGATTTGTTAAGCTCTCCTTTGGCTTGCCGTTGAAAAGCAAAAATGTGGCAGTGTTTTCAACAGGGTTACTACTGCTTTAAAATTTTTCACTTCCCCAAATATATATATTTCGTACACATAAACCTCTAAGTATTTCATGTGTTTTCCCAGGCTCACCTGGGAGAGAAAGCTAATCTTCACTGATTTCAAATACAAGAGTCTGCCAAGATTTTCTTCAGTCAGCTTCAGAAGGAAAACAGCATTCTTAAAGAAAAAGAAAAAACAAGTTTATTCTTGAATAACATTTTACAGAAGTCACTGAACATATTGCTATGAGGAACCAAGCAATTGAATCAATGTAAAATTAGAAAAAGTCTTCTAGATAAGATTTAGAAAACATTTACTAAATTAGCAACCTTTGCACACCTTAGTAATACTAGAATTTCTCCCTTTAACATTAAAGATTGCATAGCTTGCCTTTACTATATCAACATTACAAAACAGGCACGCACAACTTCAAGAATAAAGAGAACGTATGTTTTTCAAGAACTTACACCTGAACATTCTCTTCAAGCTATTTTATTACTGATTACCATCTAGATCAACTACTGAAGTGTTTCTAGGAATCTCTACACAGACAAGGATGACAAATTCTTTTTCTGATTACTGATGTGTATATGTACTAGAAATATATTATCAATGATGAATAAGAGCTGGTGTTTATGATGCCCCTGCATTTATTAGCAAGAATATTAAGAGAAAAGAAGACCTGTCTCAATGACAGGTGATAGATCAATATGTAAGTATATTGTAACTATTATTATCTTGTCAGTCTCTTTTCCCCAAGTAATCAGTGACAGGACAAGAGGAAATAGTCTCAAGTTCTGTCAGCAGAGATTTAGATTCAATATTATGAAAAATTAATTCACCAAAAGGGTTGTCAAGCACTGGAACAGGCTGCCCAGGGAAGCGGTGAAGTCACTATCCCTGGAGGCATTTAAAAGACATGTAGATGTGGCACTTAGGGACATGGTTTAGTGCTGGACTTGGCAGTGTTAGCTTTATAGTTAGACTTGATGATCTTAAACGTCTTTTTCAACCTAAATGATTCTAAATATATCCAATATCAAAATTATTAGGCATCAGTATTACTGCAGTATGGCTTACATCCACAATACTAGCCTAAATTTATGTGCTCCTACGCTGCTCTGCTATTTCTTTACTATCCCTTTCTTTCCCCTCTCCCTCAACAAATCTGGTGCCACGTGCACAGACAATCAGCTCCCATGGCAAAGGAGGAACCGAGCTAAATCTAAATACTCCTCTCCATATTTTCCCCCTCTTTTTGTTTTGTTATTATTGTTGGGTTTTTTTGGGGGGTTTTTGTTTTAATCCTCTCCCCTCACCAAGATTTTTCTCCCAGGAAATGAAAACAAATATATATTAGTGAAAGACCATCCTTGACATGTAGTAGATCCCTAAAACTGTATCAAGGTCCCAGTGCCTACAGGACACCCCACATTCATATCACAGATTCATGTGTAAATACAATACAGAAGCAAGCAGAAGAAATGACTGAATACTGAGAAATTTATTTCATCAGGATATAGTATAAATTGGTAATTTAAAGTGAGACAATAAAATGTATAGACAAACAGGTAGACACTGCTTCAGGGCTAGATTCTGGTTTAGAGAACATTTAGAGGAGTCCTTAAGCATATCTTTTCTGCAAAGGCATCTGTGAATTTCCAGCCCTCTTACATATCTATGCTAATCTTAGTTTCCTAATCTCCCAGGACTGTTGAATCATCTTTTTTTCCTCCCTGCCTTTAGCAGCCTTCTCCAGGGAAAAAGGATAGTCTAAGCTGCTGATCATTTGGATGTCAGAAAATTAATCAGTAGTCTAAAGAAAATTAGATGACTATTGGTGAGCATAGCATATATAAGATGCAGTATTCTTACTGAAAATGAAATCATCTCCTCTCTAGAGGCTTGCTATCAATTAAATATTTTCTCCAGAAGCACAAAGTACTCCAGAATATGGTAGAGTCCTCACGGTTGTATATTATTTTTGGGAAATAAACAACAACAAGCCCCTAAAGAATTAGTTGATCTATTCTGTTCAGAGTATCAACAGGTGTGTCTGGATTAATTTTATTTAGATTCAGCTCTGAAAGGTACTTTATGATAGGCTAATCCAAATATTTTTACAAAAAAGTGTAATGCAGGTAGCTTTCCTAATGGTAGAAAACAATTTACTTGCATATATTCAAGGTGATTGGCAATCTGTGCATAGAGGAAGGTGGAAATGAGAAAATAAGCATTTTTAGTGGCTGTGAAATCCACCTAGATCTCTTTGATGATTTGCTATTGTAAAAAAGCCACCAAAACTTCAGAGTGGGTGCAGAGGCACAAGGATCTGCCCAGAGGCCCATGGACTCCAAGGCACTGAGCCCTTAGGAATCCCTTCCTCAGAGCTGCTAGGAAGGCAATCGAAAATCTCTCTAAAGGGGACATAAAAAAAAAAAAAAAATCCAGACCAGCAAAGCTAGTCATTCTGCAACCTTTGAACACCTCTCTTTGATCCATTAAACCTGTCTAGATAGTCTCATTAACACTGAGGCAGACCCTGTCCTTCCGCCATTACTCGTAACTTGTTAACTTTAAGCTGACTCTTTTCTAAGCGATGAAACTGTACAATTTGCTAATATAATAAATTCTCTGTCCTGCAACTTCAGGTGTAATGCTTCTGTTACATAGAGTTACTTAAAAACAGCATTACATGGTCATGCTGAGTAATTAAAGCAGTAAGATTCATAACTAATACACTTTGTCTTTGTTTCTTCTGCCCTTATTCTCTCCATGTATCCTGGCACGTTTGAAATAACTAGTCCCTGCTCAGAAAGCATAACAACATAAAGTCAATGGGTGAGCTAAAGTAGTAGTAGTAATTTTCATTTGTAGTAAAAGTTAACGGTAGTTGTAAATGCAACTATTATGTGATTTAATTCACAACAAAGTTGTCTTTATTTTACTATGTAAATAAATAGGATGGGTAGGACATCAAGATTTTATGTTACATAGCTGATGCTGTTTAATCTCGTTAAAAAAAGTAAATATTCTATACTAAACATTACGGCAATGTATCAGCCACCTACCTCATTTCTTTGGACACTATGAATTTTTAAACTACAAACACTGGCAGAAATCAGACACAAAAATTCCCTTCTATTCTTAATGTTAGCTATCAGGTTACAAGCACATACCCATTATTTTCTTACAGTTCCATCCTAAAACCTCAGAAGTGTCTTTCTTATGCCACCTTTGTCTTGTCAGTTTTCTGGAAGGACGGTGTAAATATATACACATTTGTGTGTGTGCGCACATTCTGAAGCGCACCTAGACCCATGGCTCTTCTTACAGCATCTATTGGACCCCATTGTGGCTGTGTGTATAAATATCTGTGCTCATATATTATAAATAAGTAGATATACATATATGTAATAGGCCCACTGAGTACACAATTTTAATTCTCCAAATTCTTCCACTGAAATTATGAAAAACCCATTTGAGCTCTCCCACTTTAAGTGGTTATATTGCCTATCACAGTTTAACAAATACAAAATATGACTTTATTAGCAAGCACAGATGTGCACTGTATCTCAGCCATGTTTGTCATCTTTTAAGAAAATTTAATTTCTATTGTTCCCTAACTTTTGACACATAATGAATAATTGGATAGAGATATTTCATGCACATTTGATTTTTTAGTTTATATATGGGAATGACTTTGTTGCAAAAATAAATTACTCATTCCTTTGTTGTCTGTCCCCAGTCTTGCGTTTCTCCGTGGCTTAAGCATCTAGTGGTAATGTATCATAAAACTAACGTATAAGAGAATGTGCAATTCATTGCTTTACCGTCTTCTAGAGCGAGAACAGCTTTCGTAATCTAAACATCAGTTTTACCACACAGAAGATGACATTTAATATTGTAAACCATACCATTTGACAGTAGTCTTATGATCAGTTACACTCTAACATTCTTTTTGTCGAGTTAAAAATATGTTGTTTAACTGTATAGTTTAAGTGTAAACTCTCTTAAGAATGAACAAACCAAATTTAAATGCACTTCAAAATGCATTTATTCATTAATAGATAGGAAATTTCTGACAGGTCTTGAGATTCTGAAATATGAATGCCAACAAGCTACTAGATGAGGCTTTGTGTTTTCCTTCTTCCTAGTTTGGGAATGAATTTAAAACACAAATATTATCCACTAGCCTTATTTAGATGCCCAGCTAATCATTATTTTCATAGCAATAAGGTTAAACAACTGAACAGCTAGTATTTGTTGCATTACACTACTTTAATTCTCTTCTACTATCATTAGTTATGATACATTGAAGAGGCAGGGGGGGGGGGGAATGAAAATTTTAAGTCACTTTTGGAAAGAAAATACTCAGAGAAATGTTATGATTAAGAATCCTACGGCTAAAAGACATCCCTGGTCTGGAATAGTGTTCAGTTATACCAGTGCAAAGTTAAACAGATTGTTTCAAGTCACTGGTGAAGCTCAAAGTCAGCTTATGACTCTTTTATTTTTCCATTTTGTGGATGTTAATATGCGCCAACTGAAACAGATTATTTTGTTGGCTGTTGACCTAAGAGACAACAGCAGCAGGGATGCCTGTGACATTATATGTCTGAGTTTACCAGGTCATTTACTGAGCAGATCTGTTTTCCCACTTACAAAATGTTATTATTTTGTAATATTGTAGAAGTATGGATTACAGAAACCATATAAGGAAGAAAAAGATGACATTTAATACTAAACATAACCAGTTATTCTGTTCTATACTATGGCTTTTGCCTCACTTGCAGGTTCACAAACCTATGTACTTTTCATCACAAATGATTTTACAGATATTGAACAAGTTAAACCTCTTCTTCCCCTTACAAACACACGTAAAAAAGGATGTGCTATATAAATTTGTAGGTAATGAGTATCTTCAAAAATTAGTAAAATATTCATTTCATTAGTCACTGATGTGATCTGAGCAAGCAAAATGAACTTCTCTTAATGGATTTAGAGAGAATACATTTTGTCAAGCTGTTAATTAGATCTTAGGAGACACCCAACTCATTAAAGCTTTGTGTGTTCTAAATACTACATTTTTATAAAAGGCTAGTTACTTATGTTGCTTTCACAATTAAATTCTAATGGAAGTACAATTATAAATGGAAATATTATTCAGAATTTATGTCTGACAAATAGTAGTGCTCTAGTGACAGTGCTAGGATACAGAGGAACTCTGTCTTGTTTCCTCAAGTTTTAGAGTCTTTATCCTTGAAGACTGTCTTCAAGTAGTTAATTAGCTTTGTCAGTCAACTGTCTCAAATTGGATTACCAGGTATTTTTTTAATTTGAATTTTTAATCTTAGATCCTGCCAACTGAAATGCTGGGGGAAGGGGACACTAAAAGCTTAGAGTTAGCTGTGGGCATAGAAATACAGTAAAATTAGAGCACAGAAAAGATTTATAGGGTTTCTTTTAATGTGCATATCTGAACAATGTTAAAGGATCAAAGCTCTGTCTATCATTCCATTCCATATCTTTTTCCCCATTTAAGATTAAATACTCCATCATTCTCTAAATAAACTAGAGTCATATTGAAGTTTTTCATTAGTTGTAGTATTAAAAGGTTTCTGAAGAACTTGTTGAGATACTTGACAAAACATAATAAACCTCTTTTGAAAGTTATGAGTTCATAAAAATATTAAATATAAAAATGAACAAGAATATATTGGAAAGCGATTTTAAACAGGAATCAGTAAAATTATTGTTGTATTACATCTGTTGCCAACAGAAGTAATTTGTTTTAAGCAATTTTCAGCCAGCTGCATTTGTTTCCCATCTTTCAAAAAGTTATTTTTCACAAATCTTTTTGGTGGAATAATACACCTGAGCCAATATAATCTTATGGGAAAATTCCAGATATAGCAACTTCACAGTATATTTGATAAGTGAAGTCTTCAGGAATCAATTTTCAAATTCATTGATCTTTGCACAAGAGCTCATCCATACCTTGAATCAACTGTGCTAAATTTTTTTTTAAAAACATTATTTGTTAAAAACAAATCTTATTACCTTCGTTGTAAAGAATCAACATATGACAGTCAGAAGCAATTCTCTGATAAAAACCATAAGGAATGCTTTGAAGATCACTTGTAAATGGATGAAATTTCACATTTTAAATACAAGCCTAGGACAAGCCTGTGTATTGTAGATCAGAGGTTTCCTTATCTCCCAGGGCTTTGTGAGGTTTATATAAGGCAGGGGTGGAAGACTGAAATACTTACATAAAGGAGTTGTGCAAGTACAAACCTGTAGCAGAAAGGACATGAACTTCGAAGTCTGAAATAAAACAAGTTTTAGGCAGGTAAAAAAAGATCGATTCTTCTGAAATTCTGAAGAGCAGGCATATTCTTCTCTACTTGACAACTAGAAACTTATTCATAAATGTATTTTTTCCTGTTGGAATATACTTGCTAAACAGCAATGAATTTTCTGTCTTTTAAATGTCTATGACCCTTGGTAAAGACAGCAATGAAATTCAAAGGATTCGTTTTTAATTTGCTTATGCTTTCAAGAGAGAGCAGAGAAAAGAAACAAGAAAAAATAAAAAATAAATAAAAATTTAAAAATAATGAGTTGAAAGCTTCTTTCATAAGCTCTTAGCATCCATGGCTCTGTCTAACATTTCTTTAGCTCACTTCTCAAGAGCCTGTGGTGTCTAACTCGTTTCAATGGGAATAGCCTTTCCAAATGCTCCAGCAAGGACCAGAAGAAAAGTTATTTGGAAAAAACTTAAGTGGTAAATGGCACAGGCATTAAAACCTATAACAATCTGAAAATGCTTCAAGTTATACCAGAGCACAAATTTATCCTAATTATTTTCCATTAATAACCTAGGAAACTAGTCTCAAAGACAATTATTGAAAAACTAGCTTATCTTTTTATGTTAGTGACAAATTTATCACTTCTAAACAATTATTCTGTCATTAAGTAATAACTTAAAAGAAGATGTTTTCCCTGGTGACAAATTTTCTTATGCTAATAATCATAAGAAATTTAGAAGCCCATAAATCAATGTGTTTCCCTGCATAAAAACCCCTCTTACCTGTGCTGTTACAGAACATTTTCATAGTTTAGCAGAATATTCCACCTTTCAGGAACAACATGAAAATCTACACAAAAGAAGAAAAATAAAAATGTTGTTTTGCAGTAAAATAATTAAGGAGAAGTCTTTTCCTAGCCTTCCATGAGAAAGCTGAATGTGGTTTGGCAGTAACATCGACACAACTGTCTGAAGAGCAAACAAAACCATTTAAAAACTTCTTATGGTATAGTCCACAGCTCAAAGAACTCCACTGAAGTTCAGATCTCCACAGAAGATGTCTTCAGAGAATTCAGTTAAGCTTCACTGATGTAATTCAGACCATGGTGGACAATACCACTTCCTAGATGTGTATCTCTGCTAGTCTGGTCTGAAATGTTGAGTGAAATGCACTGTAGCGTTTCAGAGCAGAGATATTCAGACAAAAGACCTCAAAAAATTATTTTTGTCATGGGCTTCAATAACCTGAATCTTAAGTGATTCATTAGTATTAATTCTTCAGGGTTGTTCAAGTGGTTAAGTGCTACGTTGAACTGGTCCAAAGGGCTCAGCACTGGCTGTCCCTCTGCAGCAGAGCACATCCTTCACTGCTGGTGACGCACAGGCAGCTGCCTTTGCTCTGGCTTTCACACCTGGACCAGACCCATCATGGGACAATGCCAGTGCCTTGTGGGTGCTTGTCACACCTAAGGACAGTGACAGCAAACTGAACACCCACCAGCAGGAGCTGACAGCACAGGTGTGGGGTGAGCACCAGGGACCGGTCACACTGTTTGGGGAACCAGCGCTCACCAGCTCAGTAATTGGGCTTGTGCTGTCCTTCGTGCACTTATAAGGATTTGTAATCATGAGTAACAGTGACTTTGAATACTGCCAGCTCCAAAACAGGCACTTATTTCTTTATAATGACCACCTAAATTTCAGGTGAAAAATCTTACTATAACTGAAATCTGTATCCTCCCAAACCATTTTTTTCAAATATTAAAATGGGCTTGACTAAACTATCTGCTTTGCCTGACATTTTACATATGGTTTTACAACTCTTACATAACATAACAAGGGTTTATTTTCCTTTTTTTTTTTTTTTTTTTTTGGCATTTTCTTTCTTTCTTTCTTCCTTCTTCCTGGGCTGGGGGAACCAACAGTTCCTGTTTATCTTTAAATCATAACATATTCAGGAGAGGAGAGTGGTCAGAAAAATAAAAGCAACATGTTACACCAAGTTCAATGCTAAAATTTAAGTGCTTCTCACAAACACTGATTCCCCCTCTGACTTTTCACACTGTCAATCTTTCCTCTGCTACGTCCTTATTTTCCCACTTGAATTGAAATGCACGCAATTGGGAAAACATTCTCCTCTCAAGAGCTGACAGAAGAGGTATGAACCAAAATTAGTTTTGGCAAAATTACCCATGTTCTCCCCACTGTGCCCCCACTCCCAAACTCCCTTCTGAATTTCCCAGGCAAGTTTCACTCTTTTGGCACTTTCTTTTGCTAGTCTTAGTGCTGCTAATCACGTTGTTAATATTCAGCCTGTGGAAACTCAGGCACAGCAGGGAGAACTTATCCTCTGACCTTCCTTTTCTTTCACGTTGCACAACAAAAGTTTCATTCTCGCTTAAAAAGATGCATTAAAGCATGTAAAATCTCATTGTGCAATTTAAATATTATACGTTTTATCATAATACATCTTTCTTTAAATATGGAAATTGTGCCATGAAGTACTTTCTAAGGAATATTTACCCAGAACTATCCCACTCTGGGGCCTGTACCATGTCTAGTAACATACAGAAACTTTAAGTTGCATGATGTATCTACAAGTGCACAGATGAAAACCATTGAGCTGACATGCTTTCAAAGCAGAATATTGTGTCTCCTACTTCCTCTCAGCCCTTTCCTCCATGCAGCAGTTTTAAACAGAGAGAAAACAAGCTATCATGAAGAGTAAAGGCGGCTCTGAGAACAACTGCCAGGGAAATTAGGGCAGTAAGAACTGTGTTTAAGACAACATTACAGCATAATTTTAAAAAAAATCTCTTGCAGTACACTGCTTCTTACTTTTCTGGATGCCAAAAATAAGAACATTTTAATAGATACTAGTAAACACAGCCCACACAATATACTTAATATATTTTCTGTATGCATCCTCTATTAAAATATCTTCATGTCAAACATTCAGATAAACAGTAAGCTGATTAGAGCTACACACGTGTCAAGGATTAATATAAATTTAAGATTAAATTTCACATAGGAAGATCTTTACTGGATTTAGATGCTCGACAAATATTGACAAATGTGATATTAGATCCCAAATGCAGAATAATCACTAGCTATAAGAAAGA
>NW_010105606.1:192787-198936 GCF_000699245.1 Pterocles gutturalis | reverse complement strand
CCTCAGCCCATCGCTCCAGCCTGTCCAGGGGGCAGAAGCGAACACTTCACTCAGTGAAGAGTCTGGGTGGGACCACACAACACTGGTAGAGTCTTCTCTGATTAGCACGAGGTCACATCATCTCTTTTGTCACCTGCCTTAATGAAAATATTACAATGGGATTTTACTGCCTCCTCTTTCTAGCAGAGAGAGCCCGTGATGAATGGTATATGGGATTCTCAGTGTGTGCTATATGCCAGTTCCTGAAGGAACGATATTTTGCATTCTGCATTTGCTCAGGAAATGCTTCTCTGATCTTTTTTTTGTTGCAAAGGCACTGTTTGAGAGAGCAGATTGCTGTGTCATCCACACTGCACAAATCGTTTGTAGCCATATTGGTCCTCACCATGAGCATATGTGAGCATTTTTCAAATGTCACAAAAACTTGCCATCTTAAGGATTAATATTAAACACCTTGTGCCATATGGAAGCACATGAGAGAGAATCCTTATAGATTTTAGCTAGGTACTGCATGATTTGCTGGAGAGGGATGTGTTGTAAGCATCTTCAGTGACTGCAGATAATAGATATTCATGTGGTTAAAACCAATATCTCTCTCCACAAACCTAGCTTAATTAGGTTTGCTGCAATTTTCTATGATAATTTAGTTCTGCCTTTGCCTTTTGGCTGGCAGGTTGTCCCTGGAAACCTCTTACAGAAATTCCTATTGACTGCAATGATTCTCAGTTAGGGCAAAACTGATCACTGCTGCCTTCCCTGCTGTTGAACTCAATCAACAAGCCATACATAACTGTCTGCAAATAAAAAATACCAGTAGGGTCAAAAAATCTGAAAACTGGCTGTTTGACACCAGAAACATAATGATAATGTAACTAGTTCTGCCAGGACCTGCATCAGAGCATAACAGATGAATCCCTCCCCATCCACTGAGTCACCTTGCCAACTTTTTTTTTTCAATTAGTTTCCTCCTTATAAATCAACAGTGAAAGATCACTTTTCAGCTAGAAGGTATTCAGTCAAACAGCAATATACCATCAACAGCCATGAGACAGAAAAAATGAGGAAAATGACAACACTGACACTTTTTTTTCTTTTTTTTCAATTAGTTTCCTCCTTATAAATCAACAGTGAAAGATCACTTTTCAGCTAGAAGGTATTCAGTCAAACAGCAATATACCATCAACAGCCATGAGACAGAAAAAAATGAGGAAAATGGCAACACTGACACTTGTTTTTCTTTCCTGCTCACCAGATGTGAAACTTCTACTCTCTCTGTAAGTCCTGAGACTAAGTTCCTTACTATATTTCCATTTTAACAGATGCTCCTCCCCCGTGCCCTTCCTACTTCAAAATGATCACTTCTCTACAGAGGATGATTGAAATGTGTGTCTCCCCTCAATTTTCGCTTACCTGTGTTCATTAAATTACATAATCTCTCCCTCTGTTCTTCAGATTAGCCTGAAGTTCTTCTCTTATGTAGAACCCTCTTATGTCTCAATCAATTGGGACTGAGTTCAGGTTCAACCAGCTTGATTTTCAGTCACAAGGATTGCTAATGTTGCACTAGTCTTCCTTACATGTAATTTTTTTCATACTTAACTGGAACTCCAGGGTGATTAAGGCTGGGTGAAATTCCTTCCGTAAGTATCATTCTGTTTGTGTGCAATGTACAGCCCTGCCTCTTACTCGGGTCTGGGTTCAATCTTGCTCAAGACTTTTGCCAATACACAGAACGCAGAGTGTACAGTAAAACAAATGAGCAGTAGGAATAGCGTTCCCAGTTTCCCAGGGGATTTGTACCCTACATGCTCCTGCTCTCTCACATCTCTCTTCCCCTGCAGTTTCCGACTGTGTTCTCTGTAGCATCCACCCCAGCCAAAGGGCAGAGTGCTCTGTGGCTTCTCTTGGCTGTGCAAGTGCCAGGCAGTCACTGCCCAATTGCTGACAAGCAGAACCTACAATGTCTGAAATCTGCCAGCTGCTTTTGGAGGACACATCTACTTGGATCTCCCTCTTCTATTTTCCTGCTAATTTTCACGGCCTATGTAAGAACTTAACGACCTTTGAGACTTTGACTCTCCCCTCAGAGTTGCTTAAAATTGACCAGCAAATTCCAAAGTTACCAGGGACAGATGGGCAGCATGCATGTAAAACTCTCATTTCTATCCAGGCTACACAGTGCCACAATTCAGATCTTGTTCTGAACAGTCTTGCTGTTTGGCTGCTGTAGCTCACGTTAGCCTGTCTTCTGTGCATGTGTTTCATCAACATGCATTTACCTCGACTCACTGAATACCACCATTCTGCTATAGTTTTCAGTAGGACATCATATAGCCCATATTATTAAAGCAGAGTTCTTTGGGAGAAAGCAAATATGTCAAATTTATTTTCAAGTGAATGCATATTTTTGGTATCAAAACAATAACTGAAGAAAAATAATTATCTTATATAATCACAAATTTGTACTGCCTTAGTTTATATTTGAGGAAAATATTGAGATATGCCACAGATCAAGAAATCCACCAAATAGGGAAAGTCAAATACAACTTAGGGACCAGCAAACGCACAATAAAGGTATGGAAAATACAACTATTGAAGAGTGATTGTAAATTACATTTAAGCGTCTTCAGATAAATAATGCCAAAGAGAAAAATGGTGTGCTAATTATTTTTTCACTCAGCCTGAGTTCTATATAACATTTTAATAACAACTGCCAGGACCATGGACTAAATTGCACACATTTTCCTCATTTAAATGTTACCTGATGAATAGGAGTATTATAGGGATTATGCCTCTTAATGACAAAGCTAATCTCCTATGTAATAGCTGATGGTGATAACTGCTTGTGTTATTCAAAGTAAAAATGAATTTTTCTATGTGCTCAACTTCAAAGGATTTTATTTGACTAAAAGAAAGAGAAAGGAACATAAAGGAGGAGACAAGAGCATGAACTCTAGATTGAAAAGGAAGATAAACTCTGTACAATCCAAAGTTGTTAGAAAAACATAAAGCATTTCTTATATTAAACGACAGAGGAAAACGAAAACGCTCACATCTCACAGTGTGTAGATGGACAAGTGCAAAGCTTTCAGTAATGATAACTCAGAGAAATAAAATAAAAATATCACACTTCCAGACATCAAGGCAAGACTGGTGAATTGTTAGGAGCCTATAATATTACAAGATTTATTTTTCATTTAAAGAAGTACTGTTTTCTGTCTGCAGCCAGACATGTTCCATGATTCGTACCTCCTCCCACCCCAATCTCACTCTTTTGTGTAGGTAACATACGTGACTAATGATTTCTTTTTAGCCGAGTACAGTGCTACATATTTGTACCATTCAGTCCTGGAAAGAAATGTCCGAGGAACTCCCTGCCCAGGGAAAGTGCATGCAGGGCAGTAAAACAGTACAGGTCTGGACATGCACCTGTTGTCTCTGAGGACATCATCAGTTAAAGATACTGAAAATCTTAACATAGGGAAAAGAAATACAACAAATACATAAAAAAAAAAGAAGTACAGCTGTTTGCTTTTTGTCCGGTTTCTTTCCTGACTAAATACTCCTTAGAGTCCTTTGCCTTGCAAACTGTGAGATCTTGGAAGGAAGGAAAGGCAGGGGAGAGAGAAAAAGAGCAAGCACAGACACACTTGCTAAGTGGGGTTTTATAAAATAATGCAGCTCTCAGTCTTAAAATGTCTAAAATGAAAATCTGTTGCAAGGACATAATAAAAATAAAGCTGATAACGTGCTCCCCTAGGAAGAAGGAGCACATGCTGCTCCCTGGTACCCAGAAGCCATCACTTCCAGTGGGAAGAAAAACAACTTACACAGTAAGATGCATCCCCAGCTTCTAGAGTTGATTTAGAGATATCTGGAAACTTTCAAAATAGACATGGCTTAGCATGAAATTAGTGCATGGAAAACGCCTCTGCTGAAACAGTTCCCTTTTTTTATCATTTACCTCCTTACCCAGGAGGCCTTATATCTGCTCCTCCAGCCCTGCAGTGCTCCATTCAGTCACGTTATTATCAAAGCACAGCAATCAATCATGTCTCACTACAGGTGACACTCAATAAGCATCAGGAAACAAGTCATTGTTACACAGATATAAATACATATTCCAGTTAACTGTCTTTCCTTAGATACAGTCATTGAACAACCTCAAAAAAAAAATGAGCCCAATGACCCAGTAAAATTCTTCATCAGATACCAGAATTGTAAAATTTATATGAACTTACCTATATGCAGTAAAATCCACAAAAACTGGAATTAAATTCAAGTGTGATGCACGAACTTAAACATGCATATTCCAATGTTAGGACGACAGTATGGGACTGACCTATTAACTGAATGTTCCTCCTAAAACTTGAAATCAAAAGTACTTCTCAGGTACCGTGACAAAACTTAGGGTCAACACGATATTGTGATTAATCAGATGACCATTCTTCAGCAATATCATGCCCCATTTTGTTTCTGGCATACACACATTGATCCAACCCCAATGCTCTAATTTTTAGGGAGGAAAAGAAGAAGTTTATATTCACAGCCCAGCTTTCCTGGAGATGAGGAGTTCACACAACATCACAAAGCCTAGTGTTCTACTTAACATACAGGGATCCCTATAGAAAGACAACCCCACACAAAACTTCAGCCCTCACCTGTTTAGGTAGGAAAGAATACTGGGCGCAAACAAAAATCTGAAAAGTTCCTAGGATCCATCTGTCTTTCCTCTTTCTTGCACCAAAGAATTTATTTGAGTGTCAGAGGTTTTCTTAGAAGAAGGCTAGGATCTAGTGTCAGGAAAAGAGTATTGCTCCAATTCTACCACTGTCCCACAGAAGTTCTTCCTCAATCGTTCACGACAATGAGGAGATGAGCTTTGCTGTGCTTACAAATAATATTTTTACTTCGAAAAAGAAGATCTAATTAAAAGTATATAAAAGCCCAATACAGTGAAACCAACCAGGAATCATTTTCAAGATTTTTTTAAAAGCAGCAGCAAAATTTAAAATTGCAAACATGCTCACCACAACGTGCTTACACTTCAGTACAAGACAGTATTACTAGCACAGCACTATTTGGTGGTTTATGAGAATTCTCTACAATCTGAAGTTCTTTAAAGTTAAATTGCACTTCAAAGTTTCATTTACACACTGTAAAAATGATATAGTTAAGTTTTCAACAGGGAATGAATTATTCATTAAAGAAGATAATGGTGTTAAACTCGTCCAAGGAGCTATAACATTAGCATAAAGAATGCCTTATGTCACATTAATTTTAAAAACAGAAAACATACAACACAAAAGATATTGAACCATGGATTTGTTTTTTAGTTACATTAAACAAAAAGCAATTATTCTTACAGCAACCTTTTCATAGCATTTTAATCATACTGGTAGGTATTTTATAATTTCTTTGATCTTAATTATTAATTGCATCAGGATAGGCTGGGTAGAACATGCTTCCATTCTAATTTTATTATCTTGGCTTTTGATTTGATGCAAAGATGCAAAAGAGAAGTGCTTAAAAAAGGAAAAAAACTCAATGGTTTGGTGTTTTGGGTTTTTTTTCCCCTTTGTCTCAGTGACACAGAAAAGTCAGATACAAGAATATACAAAACTATTTTTTTTTTTAAAGATTACTTATGGGAAGTTTAGTGGGGGGATTCCAAAAGTTTTGGAGAGGCTAAAACAAACAAAAAAACTATCCAAAACCAACCAATCAAAAAAAAAAAAAAAAACAAAAAAAACCACCAAAAACCCAAACAACCCGGAACAGAAAATTTTCTCCAAAAATTGCTTTAACAAAAGAAACAAACCCACCCAACTGAAACCCTCCACACCTATTTGTATCAGTATATATCTATATATCTCAGTAAGGAGTAACTTTGAGGAATTAAATCAGTATCTGCAAAACAGTTCCTCTTAAATTCAATTGTCAGCTAATTCTATTTACTGACAGAACAGCACAACAATTCCTTAGCTCCTTCTTGACACAACTTCTGTAAAATGGACTCACTGCTACTTCCCACTGATTTTTTTTTCAGTCTTTTAGAACTGGTGTTCTTAAATTACTTTGAGTAAACAGGTTTCAGGATTAAAATAACTGTTTGTCTTCTTCCATACCATCCATCTCCTTAATTTATT
>NW_010105606.1:185200-192776 GCF_000699245.1 Pterocles gutturalis | reverse complement strand
CTATTGTGCAAAGTAGCTGCTTCATCAGTTTGCTAATAGAGTTTAATGAATAGCTCTTCACCTATCTTGGCATTAAAACTAGTTTTAGAGGTCTTTTACCCATTTCTTACACCTTGTTTTGGAATTCATTAAGGTCAAACCAAAGGCAGGTTTTTTCAGTCAGGCAAAGAGATTGTTGCACTAGAAAAACAGGGAGCAATGGCTCTAGTAGTCAGAGAATTTGTGCTGGATTTTCCTCACATTTACTTATTTACTTATTAGTATTTACTTATTTTATATTACTTACTACTTAGATTTACTTTGCTTTACCAATCAGTCTGTTCAGAATTAGGAAAAACTTAGATGATTCAGATTCTGCAAAGCTGATAAGACAAATTCAAGATAACCAGGGAAAACATTGGCTTTCTTCTAAGGAGTGAGGGATTTGGATGGCATCCTGGCAGCTGGTTGTTGCTATTGCAATGTCTGATTCAGTCTTGCAGTCTCTCTCAGAGACAGAAATGAACACTTGCTCCCAAAAACTTTGTAAGGGAAGGTCTCACAGTGCTTGCCCTTGTTGCAGTGTGAGGTGACTGGGCTAGCTGAACTCCCTTCTAGCTTCTTCCTAAAGGTTACATCACCCTGTAAAGCCTTCACAGAGGGTTGAGAAGGTTCACTCCCCATCTCTAATTTAGTTTACGTAGCTGCTCCCTTGAGTTAATTTGTAAGCCACATGGTACAGGACAATGAAAGCCAGTATTTGCCAGCTATGAAGAAAAGTTGGTGCCATGGAAGAACATCTTTTGTAGTCACTGTGGCATAACCCCAGGGCCTATAGCAACAACACTGTGAATGAAACCAGGATTAACCATGTTGTAGTGCTTCATTCTATTCGTCTGGAACTTGTGGGCAAAATTAATTCCTTGCCACAAAATCATTCTATAAAACTGCTTATTTATTTTTGGCATATTGTAGATCCTGCAGCTCTAAGAGCAACCTCAAAAGCATGAATTGCATGTAAACTCATTCAGCTTTCTCCTCCATAGCCTGCACACTGCTTGAAATGATAGCCCTGGGAAGCAGAAAATAGTCTATTTGTCTCAAATGTTTTTTAACTGAAAACCTGAGGTCCGCCCTCCCCACACTGTTAACTGTTTCAGTGCTGATTATTTTGAGGAAACATTTGATCTGTGTGCTTACTCACGATTCCATGACAATCCAGCATCCCCTCAGATACCAACCTCCCCACCTCACGAATACTCTCTCTCCTTCGCAGCAACTTTTGTGACAGAAAAGTTATTTGCAAATGAGACACATCAGCATCAAAAATAGGGAAGGATAAACCCAATTCTATTTAGTAGCTCACAGAACACAGCAGTCACTGTGCCAATTGCAGTATAGTTTTCCTCATTTAATTAAGAACTTCATCTATTTACAGATATCTGCTATACAGTTTAAAAGATTGCATCAGATAACAAAATCTAAGTCTGTCTGTATCTTGGGGAGTGTAGACATTCCCCACAATAAGTAATTAATTTTCCAGTAGCTCCAAATGAACCCCAGGTGTTCCTGCCCAGCGTTCAGGCACTGCAATTCCTTCTCAGCAATTACTGCTCAGACACATCTTCAGTCGGGTAGTACATTTTACCAGCATTTAAAGGCCTTACGTGAATCCCAATTCCACTGAGACTTTCATGGGTTTGAACAGACTTTAGATCAGGCACTAAATATACAGATTTGGGACTGTGTTAGGACATAAAGAGCTGTTTAATGTTGGAGGGAAGTTAAGTCACAAATAACATCATGATGGGAGAATTTAATACTTCTTTTCCTGGAAGTTCAATACTTTGAAAGAAAGTAATAATAAAAGCATACGATATCAGAGTCAGGCATATAGCAATCGCATGGAGTAATACAGATGTTAGTTGAAATAACGAGACAGAAATAATAGAATACTGTCAGGAGATAATATTTCTGTGTTTTGAGATGCATGCCAAAGACAGCTGGTTTTCAGAGGTAGAGGCTCTGACAATTCACTGCTTTACTGACTTTAGTTCTACTATGTAAAATTATGTCTGTTTGGATGCAACCCTTGTATGTGATGAATAACAATGCCAGGGAATGAGTCACTCTGTCACGGAATGACTGTATAGATTCATGACCTAGAATTTATCTCAGTTTAAACAACTATCACACACAGGGGGATGCAGGATCATGAACAGGGTACTTTAGACTCTGACTCAGGTTTTGGGGCCTTAATTTCTGAAACCATGGAAACTTTGGGCATAAATAGCCATAGGTGTAATTTATTGCATTTAGATAACCCAAGCACATCCACAAAACTATGACCCTTAGGATACCAACTCCCAAAGGCAAATGAAGCAAGAGATGCAGTCTGTGTAGTAGCTCACAATACAGACCTTGGGTAACGATAGGTAAAAGCTGAAGAGATTTATAGGCTGAGGTTAGACAAACATCTTTTAAAATACTTTTAAGTCAGATTTACTTTAAGTCACCCAAATCTCTCTAGACTGAAAACCCAGCTTCTTTGTGAAACTTCTTGGCCATAGGAGAACCCAGAACACCAGGAGACTAACCTGTCTCATAGTACTATGGACTAGCGACAAAGAAGAAAAGAGGAAAATAAAGGAAGAAAAAACCCATAAGATACTATACAAAAATATATGAAGATGACACCTCTCTCTCTCCCCCTCTCACTACAATATGCATGAACACATGGTTTCTTCTATCCCTCACAACATTCACTAGCTTCCAATTTCATTTTCAACTCCCATCAGCCAATTAGCAGTACAACAGGTAGAAGGGAAGTAGAGACAAAGGAGGTAGGCCAGTTTAATTAACACACGGGTAAGCAGAGGTTTATTTTGGTACTCTGGTCTCGCCTGAAGAGACAATACTTCTTGCTATCAGACCCTATTAAAAATGCATTTACTTCATACTGTCTCATAATACTCTTCATAAGGAAAGGAATGAATCATGGTGCATATTTGGTGAACGATTTATAAAGTAGTACTACAGATTTATGATCTGAATCACAAGTTCTTGTGGAAGTGCAGCACTACTTCTGTTATAGGGAACTTAAAATGGTTAAGTAGATTTTTTACTCCTTAGTATTTGACATGGAAGAACAGCCCTTCTACCTTTCTCGGGTACCTCCACACATCAGCACTATGGACATCAAAACCTTTCTCCCTCTAGCCCTGGGGAGAAAGGACATTTCTAGTTCTGGAACATCAGATGAACAGGAACATCCCAACACTTTGTAAAAGCATTTGAGCAGCAAGGACTATGTCCAAAAAAAAAAAAAAAAAGAAAAAAAAAAAGAATTATTGCATGAAGTGATGAAGGATAAACTAATAGGCAATATGCAATACCTGCCTTTGAGTAGGAGGTGACGTTCAGAGAAAGGTAAGGTAGACCCTATGTTGCCTCACAAATAGTCCCTCTTACAGCATTTTGCTGTCTGGGATTCTCCATCCCCACAGATCGCTAACTTATTTTGAGTCTAGCCAATTCATCCTGATGAAGCAGGAAAAGCAGCAAGGAAGAATGACGCTGGGTGTGAGAGGAGAAAAATGTGCATTTTCCCAAAGAAGTGTCAATATGCTCTTTCCTCAGGGCACAGAGCTGGAAATGAGTTTTCTGTTTCAGGGGCATTTTGGGCTCACCTTGCTGAACTCCTGCTCACCCCCAGCCAAAAAAAACCCAAACCTAACCCAAATCAAAAAAAACTCCAACCAACCCAAAAACAAACCCCCAAAAGAAACGATACCCACAAAAAAGTCGATGGCAAATATCTGCCTTTGTGCACTTGTACACACGTTTTCCCTGTATGGACCAATTTTGCTGTTTATACATAATTTAACAGCTTGTTGCAGTGGTTCTTCCATAGTCAAGCATTAGGATATTCTGTAAAGTATGACACACATAAAATATGTGAGTAGAAGAAGGGAAAAAAACTGCCAAACCTATCAGCAATATCTGTTTCTCCAGGGTAGGTGAGAAGGTGGCAGACATGTTTGATGCAGAGTTCTGTTTGAAGCAGTGGAAAGGGGTATCAAACGGTTCACGTAAGCTTGCACTTGGATGCATCCCCAGAAATAACAACTTAAATACAAGCTCATTTCTACAGTATTTGCAATTTGCTTTGTGTTCCCAAGATGTACATGATAAATTCAAACAACATGTTTCCTCACTGGCCATGGATTTGCTGAAAAAAATATATTGACTCATACTTCCTTTGCATTGTTTGTTCTTTAAGTATTGGATGTGGCTGAGCTGGAGCCAGTATCCCCACAGCCCCCTCCCAGTGCTGGGTGGCACCCTGGCAGCCAGCAGGGGGTGTGTAACACGCTTTGGGAGGGGCGGAGCCAGGACAGCTGACCCGGATTGGCTGTTCCATACCATGTGACCTCAGCTCAGCCATAACAGCCAAGGGCAGGGAGAAGGGGGGGGAGGACATTTGTTACTGCATTTGTCTCCAGGAGCAGCTGCTACACATACTGAAGCTCTGCTTTTGTTTCTGTGCATGGCCTTGGCCTTTGCTTTAATTAAACTGCTTTTATCTTGGACCACGAGATTTTAATCTTATTCTCCCCCTTTATTTTGCTGAAGGGGGAGTGATAGAGGGGCCTGGTGGGCACCTGGCATCCAGCCACGGTTAACCCACCCCACAAAGGAAAAGTACTATCATATGAATTATTTCTAGATAAATGTAGCAAGGGTCAATTCCACATCATACAAATAATATGGCATGAAAATTGAGGCAAAATGTAAGTGACCTGCCAGTGTCTAGAGGGACTTGATACAGTGAGATGCCTACAGCTCTTCCAAGTAGGTTTCAGATCAAGTTTGTAAAGCATAAAGAAACACGGGACTTTTGGTCACAAGCTACAAAAATCACAAGAATAACAACAGTAAACCTCTTACAGCTCACACTTAGTGCAACTGTAACCCCAGTCTTTGAGTGTTGTGATTTCACGGGAAGTTGACTGTTCCTTATGAGTCCAAGGAGCTGCACAAAGCTCACCCCTGAGGGCCACTGAAAATTAGTGGGTGTGAAGGGGAACAGTCTGCCTCTTCCTCTCCTTTAATAAAGATAGATAAGCAAGTTCCCAGGCAAAAATCTTTGTTAAGTGAGAAGTACATATGAGAGAGAGAGAACAATCACAAAATGTTTTATTGCTACTGGGAATTACCAAGTTGATTGAAATCTATCTTCCCTGACTTCTATTTTTTATATATAAAGTTTTAACCTTTGAAGGCAAGAGATGGTAGAAAGAAACAAGTGTTTACAGAACAAAAAATGAACAGTGATTGCCTGACTCGGGCCTCCAGCTCAGCCACTGCACAACAGAAATAATCAAAACCAATGTGTACACACGTGCACACATCTATCTGCTACCAAACAGGAGGGAAGGAGATCATATATGATTGCATATGGTGTACATTATGTATGAATGAAGAACTTTTGTTTTCATTTATTCATATAACTTCTGAAAAGCTGAACCTAATTCTACCATGATTATCCTTTATGTTACATTTCCTCTTCCTCTTATCTGAAATTATTATTTTTATACCATTGCCCTCTGAAAAGTCTCTTTCAAAAACCTAAAGAAAATTGAGTTCATTTGTGAATAATTTCCTCAGCTATTTTTGCTTCTATTCATAATGTCCCAGCATGTCCATGCATCTGTCCTTCAGTGTGCATTGCAGGGTGAAAATCTGTGTCCTCCTTGGTTCCTGCAAGAATCAGCCAGCACTATGACAGAAACTGTTTAGTTTTACTCTGGATCAGGACAGTTGACTGCGAGCTTCCTCGCTGACAGCCTGTTCCTGAATACCTGAAACACCTCTGCGTATGATGTGCATTATAATGAGAATATGACATAAATAATATCTATACCACACAAAGTTTCACAAAGATGTACTCTGATTACGTGTAATCATCTGCGTTAAACACATTACCTATCATGGCAGAACACTGTGCTAGCTTGGGCACTGAAAGCAGCAGAACTGTAATAACCTGGGGCTTCAGAGTCCTGAAATTATTCTGCCTCTGGCTCTAGAGCTGTCTCAGATAAGTCAATGGGGGCTTAACCAAAGCCTAGCAAATCAGAAACATAAGGAAATAATAATATTCTGTAAATACACTGGGGATTAACACTGCTAAAGAAGTAGAACTATTTGATCTGAGAAGGAAATGCTGGTAGAATAGCAAGAAGATTTAAATTGCTTATAACCATTTAACTTAGAAGATAGAAGACAGTATCCGAGCTGTGACACCCCCATACCCAAGCAATCTAATAACAGGACTATGCAAAACCTCATTAGTTTTAAGGTAGAGCTTGATACACATATGGATTTCATGATCTAATTGACTAGTGGGCAGGACCTGGAAATGCAGTAGATCTTTCTAGTCCCATGCTTTGTGCTGAGACTTGTTATTTTTCATTTATCAGCAGTAATTGCTTTTTATGGACACTTTGACTATATCCTCTGTTGGTTATTAAGTCTTTAAGTACAATTCTAGTCTTGATACTCATATCTATGTCTCTCAAGAGTTTCATCCTAGAAGAATCTGATCCTCCTAAATACTCTGATATAGAAGGTGGTGTCTTTGTCCCATAAAACAATCCTAACACAGTTTCAGCCCATAATATTTTTGGGATATATAACTGAGGCATTTATGGAGTTTTCATACCTCTTTATCATCACAAGATCCCATCATGGACAACTAACTTTGAATCATGCCTTGCAAATTTAAGAGTGTGTTATTAACAGAAATTGCATATTAAGAGATGTGTAAATCACACAATTAGAGTACAGTTCTAGGAATGAAAACTTTCTAATATTTTACGATTACATTATAAACCAAACTAATGTTGCCCAGAAATAAAATATTCTTGGTAACGACAATGCTCTTATTAATGTTAGAATTATAAACTTAGGGAAACCATAGAACTAAAAGGGTCAAGCACCTCATTACTGTATGCAGTCTTAACGTTCCATGTACTTTGTAGATAGAGGTATTATCTTCATGCAAGGCGTTGCTCTAACTTAACTGCTTTTTCCAGCTCAGCCATTGACATGCTAAAAATCCAATAAGTTTTAATAATAATAAAGGGTCAAGTGTTTTCATCCAGAGTTTAATTGCAACTTTTAGACAACTTAACATACTGCAATGATGCCACAAAAAGTAGCCCAGCCATCACAACTCTGTTTTTTTATTAAACATATTTCCAACAGGCAGTATTCTACTTGTTTCTGACGACATGTGAAAATTACACTGCTCCTCTTATGATATCAGGTGAAAATAGACCTGTATGTGCAGAAGATTAGGGAGAATCCTTGATAATTTTAGTGCTTTGTCTCTAAAGCTTTCTAGGCTTGTAAATATTTACATGTAAAATAATATTTTAATACAACATTCCTATTAAAATACATAGTAACGAGTAGAGACTAACTTACAATATGTATGTATTTGGAATAATTTATGGCAGATAGGAACTTTGTAATGCCACAGTTCCCGGACAATCTGTCAAAATATATGTTTTGAAGTACGACATCATTATTC
>NW_010105606.1:184388-185169 GCF_000699245.1 Pterocles gutturalis | reverse complement strand
CTGCTGAAGGGTATGAATAGAGCAGCTGCCAATCCTCAACCAGATGAGGCAATCTGACCTTTTTTAATAACTGGCTATGTCATGAAACCAGGAAACTGTAAGCCATTAAAACATCCAGAGTTCCTAAAAAAATATGTACTTCTACCTTCAGATGGGATATTACTTTATGCTTATATTAAAATACCAGGGTAAAACAGGAAAGAGGAATGCACAATGGCTTGAGGAATGCAAAGAACCACAGTATCAATATTTGCAAAGTTACATTGCAGCTCCATCACAAGAGTGTACCAGTCAGGAATGATTGTTGAGATTAATTCCTGATGCCATTAAAATCAGCTTTGCTGCTGATTACACTGATGCCAAGCTTTCATCAGCGTTGTTTTCCTTACTCCTTTATGCTCCTTAAACAAAAGGAATGGAGTACACCTGGCTTCTGCACAGCTGATTGCATCTCCCTCTCCAGGTCCTGGCTTATTTACACTGGCTAATATTAGAAATACATACAATGGCTTTTTAAAGAAGCGGCATGAAAACTGCAGGCCTTACTGCTTCCCCCCTGGAGTAACGTGGCAGAACCAAACAAATTATGGAGTGTATATACTCCTGCATGCCATTGCACACTTTAAGCGATAGACTAACAACTGAAATATCCCTTTATCCATTTCTAGCAGTATAATGTCTGCACTGGTACGAAGAATTAAACAAAGAAAATCACCGGATGTACACAGCAATTTTCTCTTACTGGCAGTTCTGTAACTGCATTGTAATTCTTGCAGTCTCC
>NW_010105606.1:157688-184357 GCF_000699245.1 Pterocles gutturalis | reverse complement strand
GGAGCCCCTCCGGCTCCCCCCCCCCCCCCAATCAACTGTATTATAACTTGGCTCACCTCTTAACTTAGCTACACAGAAGCAACTGCAAAATCAATAACATGACCTCAAAGCAGAAGAGAAGAAATTATATCTATTTGCTTTGGTCTCCTATCTACTAAGAACAAACACATTTCCAATATCATCAGCAAATCCTGATGTTTCATAAACACACTTTCTCCAAACCCATTTCTGTTCTGACAGCGGAGAAAAGGTTAAGAATGAGATCACGTCAGCTTAGCTGACTATTCAAGGTTTCGTCAGTTTGGATCACAGCCTTAACATTATTATTTAAATGTGGCTTTTGTATTTCATTACATAAAAAGCAATTATATTTGCATTTACAATGCACCATAACTGTAAGAATATGACATTGTTCTGATTATAATGTTCATTGATCATTCATAATGCAGTTGGCTCATGCCATGAATCATGACACTCTTATCACCTCTCATTTTACTTGCTATTAGATGGCTTTATTTGCAGATGTGCTTTAAATCCACATTTTAAATCTCTAGATGGTATAAAATGCCTCTTATGATCCCTTAATGTACATCACTATATACTTTCCCAAAAGTGAGCTATTGTCAAAGCCCTCATTTAGTTCTCATAACAATAATGGTTCTGTCTTGAAATGTGTATGTTTGGGTGATGCAAACCAGTGCCAAAGGTGGCCAGACATCTTGCTCAACAATATGCATTTTAGTCATGCTTGTTAGAGTTTGACAAAACTAAGAATTGCTGCATTATGTTATATTTCAAAATTCTAGTACAGGTTCTCTCTTGAATTGTGTAGAATGCTCAAATATCTACATTATTGTTGGGTAGAAGGTTCTGGGGAGCAAACAAACAAAAAAGCCATACCAAAATCCTGATTGCTTTTGTGTGGTTTGTAACTTTATGGCGTTTCCTTTCAAATTAGACTACAGTTAAATTGCATTTTCTAGTGTGCTGCAGTAATGACTGTGGTTCAGACAGTCCTTAGCTTCATAATGCCTAAATGGTCGAGCCAGCTCTCTCAGCTTTTTTTTCTTTAATTTTATTTCTTCCATGCTCGAGTACTGGGCCAGTGTGCTCTAGGATATTTGTTATGTGAATGTTCCGCACAGCAGACCTCAATCAAGTGCTCTGTAGTGTGCTCACATGTCTGCACAGACATGCCCCCTTCATTGCCCAGGAGGCAGTGTGAATCAGCTGCAGTGCAGACCTTGGTAGATCATGGAAGAGGTGAACTAGCAAGAAACACAGGGATCCCAGAAAAATCAGACACACAAATCAGAGGTGCTGTTAGGTGTCATGTGCAGATTAATTGTAATGTTAGTGTATCCTAAAGTAAGGCAGGAAACAGAAGTGTGCTTTTAGTGTAATACTCTCCATTTTCAGGCAAAACGATTACTAAAAGTAACCCACTCCCCTCCAAAAAAAAAAAAAAATGCTGCAAATGCTGTGTTTTGCAGGAAGTCTCTCTTCTGTCCAAAAACCATTTTGACCAGCTCTACATATAATGATTGTCTATGCTATGCATTACAAACATCAGTAGGTTTAAGCTCCTCATTCATCATCAGTTGCCCAAGGAAACTTTGTTAAAGAGAAAATTGCTACAATATTTACCAGAAGATAAAAAAGCAGCCTAACTTTGATGAAACAGAAGACTAAATTGTACCAGCATGAAACAACTTACAATAGTTATTCCATAAAGAGGAAAAGATGGTAAATATATAGATAAAAAGATCACCTGTAAGAGATTCCTTCAGCCATTTGCACTCATACAAATATCCCCCCAGATTTTGAGTATCATCTGACTTTAAATTAGGAATAAGCTGTGTACTCTTGGAGACACTTTGTTTGCAAGTAATAGCTCCCATGTTAATAGGGCCAAGCACAGCTAGGCAGATCCTGTTCTCTATTCTAAATTTGCATTTCTGAAAATCAGTCTTGGTACACTCTAGCAATTATATGATTTCCTCATACTGTGTAATTTACTTGTAAGATTCTTTTTTTTTTTTTTAGAAAGTCCATAATACAAAGCTTTTGAAATACTCAGCAGTGCGGTGTTTGGATTTTTGCCTTTAAATGACTAGTTGACACAGGGGCTATACATACCCTCCACCAGCTGCAAGAAGGAGGAAAGACGAATAGAAATTAAGTTCTAAAGCTATACATACAACTTACTGATTTGCACAGTGTGGTTTTGATGAGGGTCTATAAAGTTCAAAATTCTTTTTCTGGGGAGCTCGTATTTGTTTGCATATGAGGACAGCAGGGTGAAGGTAGCGAGGCAGCAACACATCGATACATCTCACAAAGGGAAGGGTGATGCAAAACTCTCAGTTATGGAAACCTATAAATAATACTTTCAGATGAACTCAGGATCTGTTGCAAGTCTTCCTGAACATCTCCATTAGTACTCTGCAATTACAATTAGAGGTCTGATCTCACCTACAGAATAGCTGTGGCCTTGGGCTCTCTGCTAATATAAGCCAAATGCATCTGCAAAAACCCTTGTCTTATAGCCTGCAAAATGCATTGTTTTTCTTTCTATCTCTATCAATTGAAGATACGCAGAACCCACTGAGGGAGCTCTTCTGAATATAAGGTTGTTTTCTTTAAGGTCAGACTGACAGGCTATCAGTTAAAAAGATGTTCCTAGATCTTTACACTATCATTGCAGAATAATATTACTTCTTTTAGAAGAGGCAATGTTTCTGAGAACAGCCATGGAAGTAAGCCAATGCTTTGGGATCTGTGTGATACAAAGCTAACAGATGAATTTGGAAGGTATCCTTGTTATAGGAAAAGGATGACACTACACAGTACTGTAGACATCTGGGTAGCTGGTCACTGTTAATAAAACTTCTCTCTATTTGTGATGACTTTTGATGAAAGTAGTAAGACAAATGCTCATGAGATTTCATGCAAGTCGTATGTAATTAAAAATCACATTAATGTTTTGACAGTCAAGAGCTGAGTGGGTAGAAAGCTCTTTTAAAATTACTTTGTAGAGTAAGTATATACATAATGAATTGTTTTCTGTAGTAAGTATTGGAGTCTAGATAGGCCTTTATGCCACTGTATTACTTGCTCCGTAGCATTATATTTATTTTTCTTTTCTGCTCTGCCTGGAGCTTTATAAACAATTGGAAGATGACAAGAGTCATCTTCTCTTCATCTTCTCCAGTAGCATTATTTACTTTACACTATTCCCAGAGAGTGCAGTCAAATCCAAGCCGTGGGTATCTGACTATCATAGCAACAGACAGAGGCGATCCCATTAATGAAGAATTTAAAAATTAAATCTTTCAGGTCGAGACAAGAGAACAGGATGAGAAATGATGCCATCTGCAAAAGGTCTCATCCTGGATTCATGGCAGACCCACATTCACTGGTTACCAGTGTAATGCTACAACCACGAGATCCTACTGTCTCTCAAGCTGTGCATATGAACAGTGCCAAGCCAGGTCTCTCATTCCACTTTATTCCCTTGGAATTGACCGATCCTACAATGGATAAATGCCTCTCCAAGAACAACCCAGAGCGCATTTGCACCATGAGATAAGTGCTCATCACCTTTCCTAATCCAAACACACTCTGCCATTTGAATAAGCAGTTCCAAGAAGCTACCTTAAATAAACAGTAACATGAGCCCCAGATGTTAATGCAATCACACTGAAAGAATTTAGTATTATTTTCAATGTATCTATTTATTTTTTCCAGTGATAGCTTTGGGTGCAGGGTGCGGTATCCCATTTAACGCAAGTCTAGGAAGCAGAAAAGTGATATTTAGTGGCAACAGGAACTGCTGTTCATTAGAAAGTGTTGTATCTGTTTGCATTTATTTTTCAAACAATAATAGTGGGAAGAACATTGTAGATGAGGAATTATGTTTGCATTATAGTTTCTTTTCTCCAACCATAAGACTTTCTAAATTGTACCATGGAGGCTTAATTTTTCACTGTGATTTTCTTTTTCACGGTTTGCAAATTGTCTATTTATAATTACTTTCAATTAACTCAGCCTTAGCCAATCAGCAGACCATAAACAGAACTTAAACAGTTATGAGCTGTGCCTTGTGATGAGAATTTACCCATACATTGTTAGTTCATTAGAAAGTCTGAGCTCAGGGAATTACAAGAGCTAAATACAAATTTTTAATTCATAGCAACATAGATTTATCTAAAATGTTCAAGGCTCTCCACCGCAACTGCCAGTTTAACTGTGAGGCCCTGATGATAAGTGTTTTGAGTGGGTTCCATTTGGATCCCTGGTACATTTTTCACAAAAAAAGACAACCAATACGGTGAAAAATGAGTGAGAACAGACATTGTTACTATGGACTTGACTATAATACAGACACGTGGCTTAGCATTAGCTGCCTTCCTTGGTAGCCTTTAAGGAATGGTCTTCTTTCAAATATATTTCCACAGAAACCTTAAAAACATACTCAAGAATATGTCAAACTATTAAGTTCAACTGTGATAAAAGTGTATAAAGCTCTGAGGTTTTTGTCTGATTCCCAGGAAATCAAAACTTTTTCATGCCTTGAATCAAGCCAACAACCAAAACTGTCAGAGGAAGTCAATGTTTTAAAATACTTATCTCGGAGAACAGGGGAGATAAAGGAATCACCTTAAAAGCGTGATAAATGGGATACAAAAGGAATACTGGCTTCCCTGTGATGAGGAAGATGTTGAAAATGAAACAATATTAGGAAGGAACACTAGTTTAAGATACTGGGTCATGAGTATTTAACCAGGGAAATGTAAAAGACTTATAAGTATCTAACAGCCTACACTGCTAGGACTGTGGGAATAGAGGGAGATTTATTCACGTCAGACAGGACTGTCTGGAATCACAGCACCACCAGTGCAGCACCGCTGACTAGAACCGGTTGGTCACCTGTTGAAGGGGATTTTCCAAGTCACCATTGCATCCATTTGGGATTCACCTTCAATGACATCTCCTTTGGGGAACCCAGATCCTTAACATCACGTTTACTAATAGCAGCATCATTCTTCATTCTCATTTGCTCAGAAATCAAGTAGAAAATACTCCCTCTCAGTACACATATCGCGATAAAGAAAAATTAACATGCATGAAAAGCATACCAGGGCACAAAAAACCTCTTCTAACAGATTAAAAATAAATCTCTTTTATCAATAATATACAATTTATCTGCTCTAAAGCCTGAAGAACAGCCCTCTGCATTAACAACACTGACACTCTGGGAAATGTGAAATAACTTTAAGGTTTTTCCTTTTAGTTCTTGTTTCTGCAGAAATCAGCGATAATTCTCCTCTCCTGGATGCCCTTCCCTTTTCTCTGGGCACCTTGCATTCACTGTGGAGGAACTGGAGCATAGAAAAAATTGTCATTTACTGTTTTCTGCAGTGTATATTATGCCCCATTTGAAGGCCATAACAATAACTTGAGCTCTTATTACCCAATATAAGGACAACATAGAACAAAAGACAGAACATTGATCCTTCTGAAGAGAAGGAGAATCTTCTGCAATGCTAATATCTAGCTGTTTTTTGGTGGTAATATTCATGTACTGCTACTGCACAATGAACATTTCCATCTACAGTCAGAGCTCCTGATTTTTACTTAGAGATACCAGTGACAACACTAAACTAAATGGCAAGGCATTAGACATGAATGCAAATTAATATCACGAGCAAACTGTATAGTGATTGAATTATACAAGTTAAAGGTTTAAATCGTACATAAAGTATTTCAAGTAGCTGACATATCACCATAAGGATTTTCATGTCCTCCAGCACCTGCAGACAGATTAGCTAGTTTCATCTTCCTTTCTTATTTTTTGGTTTGTTTTAATTTGTAAAACCAAAGGAGACATCCTTTGGTGTCTCCAGTGAGAATGAAATTCAGTTAAAAATAACAGTAAAAATTCCATGACTTTACTAAGCCAGGAGCGACTCTTCAATTTCTAAGGGATAAGAAGTTACTGAAGCCTGTTACTCACCACAGCACATAGTGTGAAACAGAAATTTAAAAAGCAAATGGAGAGCCCACAGCAAAAGCGGTAGCAGGTCCTAAACCAGCAACAGCTTTACTAGGGTAAACCACAGCACTTAGAGATGCTGAAGCTCCATTCAGAACATGCCATACTGATATTTTCCCTTCAGAAACAGGGTGGTACGTATTGCCTGAACACCGGAATTACCTGACCTTATTGCACCGAACAAGTCACTAGAAATATCAGGTCTTCAGATAACAGTGTTGAAAAACATATAAACTTGCACCTAAATTGTGTAAGGCTTAGCCATATCGTTACCGCTGAATGTAATAGAAACTTGCTGGCAAAGTCCTTGTGCAACAGCATTTGTGAACGTAAATTCCAGGCAAAGCTTTCAAAATGTAGAATATGTCTAATAAATTTAATATGTTATGGACTAAACATCAGCAAAGTAATTCAGCCCCTCAAGCAACTCCTACTCAAAACCAGGAAGATGTGGACCTGAAATGCCTTTGCTGTTTAGGCTGAACTGTAATTTGATTTTTCCAAAGATTTTTATCTAAAAGCTTGGAATTACCTTAGTTATCAAGCTAAACAAACACATATGCATCCCCCCCCCAAATAAACAAAAAACAAAACCACCACCAAACCCCCCTTCATATTACCCTCCTCACCACATTTTCCTAGAACCAACAAAGAAAAAAATACATTTATGGTCACATCAGCATGCATTTCATTTAACATATGTAAGTGCTTCACTGAATAGGAAAGCACTGGGTGCATGTGCATAAAGTGCTTTGATTAAATTGGTTGTCTACTTCTAAAAATCTTCACAATTTCAGCCTAGTGGCAAAACTGTAGAAGTTTGCTTTAAAGGCCAGCAATTACTAATATGTCTTCAAGTTAGCTCACTCCTTAAGTAGCTAACAATAACAAATTACCTCTCATTACTTTACAGAAAATTAATATTTTTGCTTCTGATGGTAATGTTTAAGCGCTCCAATTGGGATACAGCTGCAGAAACAAAAGTGCTACCAAAAACGTATTATCACATCTCTTGCATCTTCCTGGCAATGCTTTGTGCTTGAAACAATAGCTCTGTTGAAAGCACTGTGACAAGACACTGTAAAAAAATTACTTGTTCTGCAGCACATTCCCTCTTGTTAACACCTGCCCTTTTTCTTTGTTGTAGCTTTGACCTAAAGCAATTGAAAAATGAATGGCAGCTTTGTATTTTCAAAGGAAGACATCAAGGTTTCAAGTGAGTTTCAGCTAGTTCAATTAAGCGTCCTTTAAGACTGTAAGGATACATTGCAAATAAAATAAAAACTGACTTAGATACTAATAGGTACTGTGTATAAATGCATATATATACACACATCTATATGCACACGTATATAGACATGCACATAAGTATAAATGTACGAGTATATGTATATATCTATAACATATGCCAAATTGAGAAGACCAAAGAAGATGCTCTTAGAAAGGTCAAGCCACTTGTTTGGCTGAGAATGAGCAAATGAAAAAAAAAAAAATCAATCCACTAGTACAACCCTCTGGATGTAGGAGCCTAGTCTGACATGTACTCAGTACGTGTGGTTTTGGTAGGCATTTGCAGCCAGCGCTTTTTAGATGGGGCTTCTGAGGGCAACAATGCAATCTTGTGGTCAGAAATATCTTAAAAGTTATTGAAATACATTAAAATTATTAATTTACAAACATATATTCAGCTTTGAGATTAAGACACTCATTTTGGCCCTAACTTCATATCATCTACAGATTAACTTCATTTTCTGTAAATACAGAGGGAAAAAAAATTGCTTCTTTTCTAACAGAGGGAACATGCCACCATGCCACTTCCTTTGGGAAGTTTCAGTAGATGAACCTGCTCTCATTTCCCGGTGCTCATCTGCTATGAACGTGGGGATAGAAATATCCCCCTATATTCATTCATGAACCGTTTTATGAATGACTCCACAATATTTGTGGTGACAGCTGGAGGTGCAAAATGCTTGCCAGGAGAATCCTTCCTTTGGATACAATTACAAAGGGAAGCATACACAACCCAGTAACAGAGGAAAGATTAAGTTTTGCCCTGCCCTAAGGAAGACAACATTCCTTCATCTGCACAAAAACCAAACAAAATCTTAGGCAGGACATTTAATTATTTCTTGCTTTTCAGAGAGATTTTCCAGAAAACATTCCAAGAAAAATCAAAGGCATTTTATGCTGACTGCTCAGTGATGTAGTTGTTGGTGGAGTCTTTCTCCGAACTCAGCTAATTATTCCATCATCTTTAAGCAAGCTGGGGAACTCAGTGCTCTGTTTACTGTGGTGCTCAGGAAAACTCTTGAAATTTTGCATGGCTTCCTCTACATCGTATCATGGAGAAAAAAGACAGACTTTTCCCCTTCTGCCAGGAGACAAGACGTATGCTGTGAATGGCAACAATTAATTTTTACCATAGAGAACCCCAATTATTCAGTTATATGCTGAGTCCTAAATGTGAATTCATTCAATTTCTAGGAGGCTGCTATCTGCATATGGTAATGCACCCACACACTCAGTAATCTCTGAAAAGTTTCCCTTTTGTATTTTTTCATATCAGTTATTTTGTTAAGAGAGCAGTGATTTTAAAAACTTAATATTTTGTTCGTAAAACTATTTACCAAAGCTTCTTACCAGTAGAAACATGAAAGTTTATTAACAAAGGATTAGGAAAAAAAACCCCATTGTTTCTGTCTTCCAGTTTATTTCATTAAATCATCAATACTTGCATTTTCATTGTTTCTTTTCAATTTTCAATCGATTCAGCTGGATTCCCATGTTTTTTATAGGGGTCTCTTCCTTAATAGAGGCCATAATGACAAAGAGTTTCTCTTAATTTATTTAAAAAAAATATATATACATTAACAGACACATTTCATAGACAAATAAAAGTCTGAGTTCATCCATGTGACTCTTTTTCACTTTTATATGGCATATCTCAGTGGTTGCTATTCCTAATTAAAATTGGCCAGACATCTGCAGGGAACACCAAGAGTGGTCAGTACTTCCTCATCCATTTTTATCGATTCATGAAAAATAATGAACCAGACAGCTCATCTTGAGAGATGAAGCTTTCAGGAATGGTGTCAAACTGCACTGTTTTAAGTTAGAAAAGGAAGATGCATTAAACCAACACATGAAGGACCATTTGTTCATAAATTCTTATTTTCTGACTTAAAAACCCAGGCCTGAGAATAACATGGTAGTTGCAAGAGGCCAATGAGGTCAACAGGAAAGAAGTTGCAAATGCAAAGTCTGAAGACCAGAATATCCAGGTAGGACATAGACTGAAGGGGTCCAAGTAGAATTGCTCTGCAAACAAGGGTCTTCTTAATATATTGGGTGCAATATGACAAGCTGTTCAAACAGGCAAGGTGACTACATCAGTAATGGATAGATGCCTTTTTCAGCATAAGCTTCTGAAAATTGAAGTATGGCAAAGTGAGAGCAGAGAGATAAGGCTTTGCTGTGCCAGAACACTTCCCAGCCCAGAGCAGTTTTCAGCTGCTGTCGTCTGCCATTGTTTGATATGGCAGAAATCAGTTGAAAAAGTAATTATTTGTGCCAACAGCTATGCTTGGGAAAGGGAAGAAGAATGTCCATGCCAGACAAAGCTTTTATATAGCCTACTTCATCACAATGATGTGAATGTATACATACGCATATATGAAAAATGTATTTCAAGTGATCCAGGGGAAGATCTGGAAGTCACAGCCATGGTATAAATCATCCACTTTAACAATCTGTGTTTCATACAATGAAGCATTATCAGTTCAGTTAAACTGTGATTGAGGTGACTTAAGAAACAGTCTTTCTAACCCATGGCTGCCTATTTATGTGAATCCGAACCCAAAAGCGCAGAGCCCACTGAAGGGTTTGAGTGGGTATCTCAAGACATTTTACAGTTCTTAATACAGCGTTGCCCTTCAGGTGCCTGAATCTGAAGTTAGGTGCTGGGAACTTTAAGCTGAGTTACACTAAAACATCTTCTTTCTTTTAAATTCATGGGATGCTGTGCATGTGCTTTTAATAATGGTGTTAATAAAGTCAGCTCGAGCTCAGTAGGCAAGTCAGTAGTTTATCATGCATCTGAAGCCATCCCATACACCTATTAAACAAATGAGCCACAAGATCTAGGCCATAAGTATTATCCAGTACTTCCTAATGAGGGGTTTTTGTTGTTTTGTTTTCATGTAGTCATTGATAGAAGCACAGAATTTCTTAATATTTTTATTCTATTTTGATAGTCTCACTGCCCTCTGTGAGCAGCAATGTCATCCGAAAGTGCACCACATCCAACATATCATTCACACCACAGCCAAATATGCAACAAATATCAGAGAAGGCTGTTTTTTCCCCTGCCATACTACTTAATTTGCGGACTCTTATTTTTCTAATAAGCTTTCTTTTCCTGACTGAATGAATCACTTGCATAAGTACAACCTTCTTCAACTTGAGAATTCTTGAAAAAGACCCCATGAGTCCAAAATCCTTTGCATCCTTTGAGGGCAAAGGCAAGTAAGTGGTCAATGCTACAAGTGGCCTCAAATCATCATAGTACCTTCTCATATTTCTCATATACATCTTTCCATTTCTAGGCAACATTCCCCCTCTACAGTACTTGCAAGAAACCATAGCACATGCGTACCGGCCCAATCTGACTTCTGCCTTGGGACAACCCTTCTCCAGCCTAGCATTGCACCACTATGGACATACCTAAGTGAGGATCCAAGACAGATGCACAGAATTGCAAGTCAGAGCCTACACAGGCATTAGCTAACACAAGCCCCACTGGCTATGGCATTAGCTTTACACCAAAGCTGTGCTTAGTCCCTTTCTCTGAAACAAGAGAATAATATTTCAAGGAGTGCTCTGTGCAAAACTCAGGCTGACCTTGGCCTATCAATTTTGTCTGTAACATGTCTCAAGCTGAAACAGGAGCTTATCTCTGAGCATTAAACAGAGAACAAATGATTTTTTTTTCCTCTTAATTATTTATAGACCATTGTCCTTTTCCCTTTTAAGTGTCAGTGTGGATGTTTGGATTATTACAGTCAACTGGAACTGTTGTATTGTCTCACAGAAATGCCAGAAACTGGGGATATCAGATCATTGTGTGCCTGTTTGATCTCAGCATACAATGTACCTTCTCTGCCTACTTATAAAGAGGGGGGGAAAAAAAAAAAAAAAAAGGAAAAAAAAACAGAGGGGGAGAGGGTCACTTATAACAGGAAAAGGTGACCTCTTTCTTGGACATAAACACAGGGCAATGACCCCAGATCAAAAGAAATGGAAGACAGTGGTAAAAGTCTTTTGTATTACTATGGCTTATGAGACAGTAAAAGAGGAGGGTTACAAGATTAGAAACCTAAATCACATGAGAACTATGTTACAACTGTGCCATTCTCAACTTCCATTACAGGCATGGAGGTCTATAATAACTTCTTGTTGTCCTGTATTCACAAAGACAATGATTTAGTCTGTGTAGGAGAGTCCAGAAATCATTAGAGGGACAAGCATCAGAAATTAATGAAGAACATGCATAAATATGGCAGACTAAATAGATGCTTAACTACAATTTGGTGAGAGCTTGGGGACATATTAAAGATGATCTGGAGAGCAACTCATCAGCAGGGAAGGACTCAAGCATATGGTGACTTTGCATTGAAACAGGCACCAAAATGCCTAATGGTGTTAAATAGCAAGAGGATTATTTTGTCAGTTTAACCGACTATGCATTATCTTCTCAGAAAGAAACAGCATAAGAGCATTTTTAGGGACAGCACCAGAGCTGGATATACAAACACAAGGATGGAAAATGGGTTGTGGGAAATCTGAATAGTTGGAAACCTGCATTCTCAGGTATGCTGTTCTGTTTCTTGCCACACTTTTCTTCTTCTCCTACTCCCAGTTCCTTACCATAAATAATGATGGAGCATCAAAAAAGGAATGTCAATTGGGTTGGGCCACTTTTTGACTTCTATGCAATTAGCACATGCTGGGCAGCCTAACACCATGTCCACACATGGCTACCACCTCCCCCCTGCTCAGCCACATGAGCTCAGAAAAATAACATGCTTCCACAACTATCAGCCTGGTCTAATCCCATCTTTCCCCTTCAAGGCACAGCTTCTCTCTGATGCCCTCTCTCTTGCATAAGCACAAAGAAGTTAAAAGTAACCCCAAATCATTATATCTTCCACCAATGTGTCAGTAAATCACAGGGTAGAGGACTGGCCTTTTGGCGAGCCTGTTCTACGCTCATGCTTCCCCACGAAGCACACAGAGGCTGAAGGCTGTGTCCGTCAGCGAGCTTCTCCTGAAGCCTCTCCGTGGCAGTTGGCTGAAGACTGTACTGGGCTTCAGCTGCCCCTCTGGCACCTCTGTAGCACTCCCAGTGCCAGTCGCCCAGAAGAGAGGTAGGAGGCTGGCTTGCAGCTGCTGCATGCTTTGAGAGGAAAGCACTTCAGAAACTTGGGAACCACTAACAAAAAGCTCAAGGAAGCTGACAATGGATCTTCCTCCATTTCACATTGAAAAAAATAAAGTCAATCGAACATTGCTTAAGGTTATACAAAATTTCATCTTTGTTACCTAATACTCCCTTCCCCACACACATCCACAAGGTTATTTCTTAAATGAAAATGCCGTATTTGTCCATCAAAACAGAAAAATGCAATAAGAATGATACTTTTCAGAAGAGCCTGTATCCTGAAATCTTACTACATCCTCAAAGAAAAGGAAAAGAAATTAAGTAACAATAGTTAATGAGAAGGATTTTTTTTTCTTTCAGCAAAGGTCAGCAATCCCACAGCAGGAAATTAATCCCAATTAGTAATGATATTTTGTCTTGATATATCATGACACTTTTGATTTACTGTGTTTCCAGGATGCAGACAGCAAATGTTAATGATTTGGTTTGCTGGGAATTTATACTCCTGCTCATTTCCCATTTGCTGATCAGTTGCAGCTCGTCAAGACTTGGCTGCTTCAACTAATGAACTGACAGCCTCGCAGGAATAATGGTGTGTTCTGTAAGCTTCATTTTTTTTCATGCCATCTGCAAAAATGCAGGTTCCTCTCTGAAAAAATATTCCTGGCAGCCAGTAAGGAGTGATTATGATCATATAAATGTCACTTGTAATTTGTATTTCACTTGTTTAATAGTGTTACCACTAAATGACGGTTTCTGTAGAGAACAAAACTGTATACTAAATTTAGCATTTTTAGCTGAAACTCATGAAGGGAAGCATACCTAGTTTTGTTCATTTCAACAAAATATTCTAATAGAAATGATGTATTTTTACATTACAATTTATCTGCCCAGCTGGTCTAGTTTGAATTAGAGCTACACAGAATGTTTCTCTGGAGGCTTGTGCAGGCAGTAAACATCACTTGTCTTACGCACAGTAAATGCAAACCCCATTCAAATCTGTTGCAAATGTTGTACCAAAGGTGGGGTGAAATAGTCAATACTTATAGCAATAAGTTTTATGACAGATTGTTCTGTGAAATGGTTTGTTATGTAATTGCTGCTTAGTGAGAAAGTTGGATAAACACCTTGCTGAACCTATTAAAAGAAAGGTCACTGCAGTTTTCATACTACACTTGCATTTAAGCATTGCTTAATTCAGCAGTAACAATGAAGTTTAGGCACCTACACCTCTGAAAATCTAGCTCAAGTGAAATGGAAAACCTCCACCTATGTGATGTTACGAAAAGACCAGATTTTTTACTACTACAGAAGAACTCAGTGAAGTTCTTGCAGATTGTATCAGAACAAAATCTGCTCTGAGCTCTAGCAGTAGCCTGCATTCTCAAAGTCTAAATTGTTTATTGGGATATTCTACAGACTTCACCCCAAAGCACAACAGAATCAGGAGTCACTTTCCAACCATATTCATGGCATTTCCATTTCATGAATTAAGAAGGGAACCACCTTCAAGCTTTCAAAACTAATTTCTTATATGTTAACATGTATGTTCAAGGAAATGAAAAGCAGCACGTTTTTAAAGCTCATCTACAAGGAGGAAGGTAAAAAAAAAAAAAAATCTGATGAGCTCTTTTCCCCCTTCTCAAATAGAATCAGAGAACCCTTTTCCTGAATGCAGCCCAAACCAATACAGTGCTGCTGCACTGCTCTAAACAACTAATTACAAGGTACTAATCTGTACAGTCTGTATCCTGAAGCTGATCAAATAGCCCAAACACCAGTTTGTCTGCATTAGGCAAAGCAACTGTCAGTTAAGGGTGCACAATGTTCCTTTGCAGTGACATTTGACTGAAGGCTGTCTGGGTTTAAGGAGAGAAAGAGACTGGGAGAGGAGGGAGGGGCTCCAGAGAGAAGATGTTAGCAAAGGAAGGAAAGGTCAGAAATACAGCACTCGCTAGAAAGGCAACTTTAAACGGCACTCACTAGAAAGGTAACTTTAAACCTCTATAGTGTGGCACTGACATCAAGATAGTTACAAAATTATAAATAATAACTTCAAGTAATGCAAGCCATTAAGCAGCTTGAGCTGCTGGGATCCCCCAAGCAGATGGCCTGACACATTCAAAATGTGCATCCTTCAGAGAATACTCAAAGCTTCAGAAAAAAGGGTATCTGCAATTACAGTTTTTTTGTGAAATGACTGCTCTGACTACTTTACTGAAGATTGATGCACTGTGCAGAACAAGGCTGATAAAGATGCACTTGATACACCTTAGGACAATGGTTCCCAGATTTCTCCATGTAATGTCAGATCTGGCAAAGGTCTGGATAATGTAAGATACTCTCCAATCAGCTGTACCCACCTTAACCTATAGTTAATGTTGAGCTGCTGCAAAGCCTGGTCTCATAACCACACCGAGTTCTGCTGGGAGTTTCCTCCCTTCCCTCCCCCATCAGAATTTCAGGCAATGTCAAACCACTGCAGCCAGTGCCATTCACATGTTCCAAACAATGTGTTCATCCTCAGCTCAAGGGCTGGAGAAAGTACTGCTGCATGCACATGTGTGTAAAAAAGTTTTAAGCCATATATAAGAGAATAGGAGGTTGTTTTTATAGTCCCTCAGGGAATGAGGGTAAAGGTTTGTCATTAAAAGAGAAAGAACTCAAAATATTAAGCCACACGCACTCCATGCCATTCAGGAGACATTTCCCTTGAAATTATTGCTACAAGACAAGGCAGTCTGTACAAGCAGAAAGCTCAGGAAGGGAGATCACAATTACAGATGCAGACACACTATATGGAGTACGCTATATTGCTTATGTAGGTAGTGTTAAAATCTCTGCAAAGGGACCATGGGATGGCAGCAGTTAACACATTTTGAAAATATTTTTTATTTTTTTATGTGCTGAAAACCAGATGGAGCTAATCATACTAAAGATCAATTATAGGACATGGTTCTCTTTCAGGACATACTACAAAACATAGAAAACTTATTTCATAGCTTGCTTCCCCCTTCCATCCTTTTTTACAAAAATATGAAAGAAAAGGAATATATTTGTCTACTAGTATTCCAGGTTTCCATGTTTAGAAGCTAAACAACAACAAAAAAGAAATTTATGTAACTTTAGAAACTCCCGCTCTAAGTATAAAAAATGAAAAACACAGGGACTATATAGACCTTGGTACATACTTTAACTAAGGAGATCATTCACGAGAAATAAAAACTAAAAAAACACAAACCAAACAGGCCTCTGATTAAATGTTTTCTTGGATTGCCAATTTAAGGAAAGAAAAATCAAAATAAAGGGTATCCAGAATACAAAATATGTACAAAACATGCTATTTACCATTTAGACACCTCTCACAAACACACACCCCAAAACCAGTTATTTTTTTTTAAACTTGCAAAGAACTGTAAGATGTGGTTTCCATGTAATTCCTGACCTATCTTGTGGAATAAAGAGCTGTCAATATTCCTTTTTGCTCTCTGCCTTTGAGGAGAAAATTCAATTCAATTTTTAATGTAAAATGTTTAAAATGTCTTAAAGGAAATAACAACTTAAGAGTGTGAAATAACCTTTAAAACAATTTAAATTAAATATCATTGTCCTTGCTTCAAGGCATTACCTTTAATTGATTTAATCTTAATTTGTTTCTTCCTAGCATAGTAATTGCCATTGATTCCAATTAATATTCAAGCTGGCCTTTCTCTATAAATAATTACCGGCCAATTTATTTCTCTTGGATAAGAATTTCTTTTGCTGTGGCCATTATTTTTGGTTCTGGGATACTACATCATAATTTCAGGAACACTTGCACTACAGGGCCGGGTTAGACTTCAGCTATGGTAGTAGCCAATACTGTTAAGGGCTCAGACCCTGGTGTAATACAAAGGTCTGCACAAGATGATGTGTGTAGCCTCTCTGTGCAATGAATCCAGAGCGTACTCGCACAAGAGCAGAATTCATAAGGCTCAGACCACTGCAGAGCACAGCTTGAGAGCAGACAGTAAGCTTTCAAGGGAGGAGTTTGTCTTAAATCTTGCCCTCTCTGCACAGAGAGATACCGGCCGTGAAGAGGTACTGGTGTCAAATTGGCATTCTAAACCCTAAATCCTCTTGCCACAGCAACACATAAACCAGCCTGTTTAAAAGATTGAGTAGAATTCAGAGAAGGAGATGGTCCTGTTCCTTTTCCATTCAGTGGCACCATGGTTAGAGCATGTGTCAGGAGACAGGAGACCTGGTTTCAGCCTGAAGAGACTCAAGACCATGTCTGACAAAGTGCCATGCTCTAGCTTTTGCTTCTTAGCAGTCCACTGTCTCAGGACCTGTCTTGACTATTCACACTCCATCCTGACCAGATGTCACAAAATGTGGAAAATCAGTGGATTGCATTCTCCTCGTGCAAAATTACTCCCCCTATGCACCAGTCCGTTTGCCAGTCACATAAAGGAAGATATCCCAAAACCCCTTCCTAAATCTTCAGAAGGTGCCAAGCCTTTCTGGCCTGTTACTGAGGGGAAACAGTGCTTTTGCTTGGTTGGAGCTTCACTGTACATATGCATGCAGGGTCGATAATATATTATGAAAAATATTAAAAAAACCCCCCAAAAAACAAAAAAGTAAAAAAACCCCCCAAAAAAAAAAAAACCCCCCCCCCCCCCAAAAAAAAAAAAAAAACAAACCCCACAGAAAACCAAACCAAACAAAAAATGCTGAACAGGCAACTGAGGTGAACTCTCATATCAACAGGGCCTTGTGTAGAGAGGGTTGGATCTTCAGTTGGTATAAGTCAGCATAATTCCACTGGCTTCCAGAGAGCCACAGGTGAAGATCTGACCAGGAAAATCTGCATCCAGTACTCTGAGGGTTTTACAAATGAAAGGTTACAGTTTTGCTAATCAGATCACAGGTCTGCGTCTCTATTATTATTTCATAGAGTTCTTGTAGCATCCATGAAACAACAAAATAGAAGCAGAATAAGGAAAGCAGATTGAGCAGAAAGTTTTAGAAAATGCAACTGAAATAATACCCATGCCATTTCTAGAAAACAGCTTAAATTTGCAAAATAGCCTCTCAGGTTTTAAAACTAAGGTACTGAGGGGGATGGCGCAAAGACACCCCTCTAACTCAGACAGGGTGCAACAGCAGCTCTGAGAACAGCTGCAGTGCCAGCTCTGTTTGAACTTGAAATCACTGCCAAGAACAAAGCTCTTGGGAGGGGTGTCAGGTCAGATTCAGGACACATGCCCTCAAGTAAAGCTGATAGTGAGGGTGCCACCATTGCCTCCCTGACCTTAATGATGTGGAGACTGCTGATAAAGGAGCGACAGACTATTATCCTCAACAGGGCAAACAATTATGGTGGCATGTAAGGCTGGGTATAACTGGCACAGGAATGGTCTGCTCATGAGCTGACATGTCTGTGACTGAGTTTGTCCAAATGGGGATGCTCAGGAGAGTTAATCCAATTCACCCGTAGAACTCATTTCATCCAGATGTGAAACACCACCAGTTCAGTTTCTGCTCAACTCATTACCACAACGAAATTAAAGCCAGTTTAACTGACACTAAGCTGGAGTAGCTGAAATTTAATTAATACAATGATAATCACATATTATCTCCAATTCATCTGCCAAAACACTGATTTGACCATCTGAGTCTCCATGAAACCCTTGTCCTCTTCTCCAGTTAACAGTGCAGCCCAGCAAATAGTGTCAGCATGATGAGGGGATGGAGCACCATTGGCAGGGGCGAAGAACTATTGCTGGTGCTGCTGCCAAGTCCCACGTTATCAAATCACGTGTCTCTGAACAGGCAGCTCTTACATTAACATGAGGGAAAGGATGCTGCCTGGCTGTGAAAGGGAAGACTGAGGTCCATGCTCATTACTGCATCCTCACGATGAGATAGGAAGATCTGGGTACCATCTGGGCAGAAAATTTGTTCCCCTACATGCTCACTTTGGAGAGAACCCTTCCAGCTCCTTAAGTCTGGCACATGGTGGCAGGCAGAGTTAGAGCAGACCTGCAGCACTGCAGGAGTTATGGATGGATTACTGACCTGGATAAAGTGGCTTCAGCCCTGCTGCTAGTGACCAATGGAAGGTTTGGAGCATATGCTGCCCACTAACTCTTCTGAAATCCTGGTGCTACCAAATGATGTGAGCTTTGTCATAGACACAAACAGCACCAGGATTCCTCTTCACATGTTCTACGTATTTTAATAGGCTCTGAATAAAAAATGATCTAACATCATAAATGAAAAGCGCGTTGTCTTCTTATGCTCTAGCTGACACCAGCTCATTAAAATCTCTTATATAACTTCTGGCAACATGTATAATACACAGAACAACTATAGTGGCAATAGATAACTTTCTTGTTTTGAACACTGGAAGACAAAGTTCTACTATCTCATTTTCATAGTGCTTAGAATAAAATGTGTTATAGTCCAGGTCTAAGGACAGTACACAGTAGGACTTAATGATGCTAGGGTCTAAACTAATGAACAGCCATGTTTCTTTACCAAAGGCGTTTCAGCTTAAGTCCTCATTTAAGTGGATGAGGCAATATTTCTAATATATTTTAAAATATAAAACCAGGTTATTTGTGCAATTTATAGATGAGCCCAGATGAATTAGACCTCTAACCTGGAGAACTACTGTTGTAACTATCACTAAATATCTAAAAATAGATACCTAAATGCCTTCATAAATGTGGCTTCTACCCTTTAATATCAGTATTTCTTGCTAGTAAAATCACTGATGACAAATGGTAACTGCACTTATGGCACTATGTGTCTTGCAAATCCAGCTGGTAAAGAATCTTGCACAAATACGGAATCAGTTAACGTAGCATTTTTGACATCTCAATTGCCACTGAGCCCTATAGAATTCCTGCAAAGTATAAGCAAGAACATATCTTTGTTCTTTGTTATCCCAGAGCATAAAAGGTTTACAGGCCTGTAAGCATGAAAACCAAGACTGTGGAGTTCATACCCGTGCTTGAAGTCAGAAAACTTCACCCATAGGAGCAAACCAGAACACTGATATTACTTGGTAGCAACAGATTAGACAGGGAGATAATTTCACCTCTCTTTGAACTCCAGTTGCAACCTTTTAGTGAAAGCTGCTACAGAGAAGCAAAGCATTGTTGTATTTTACTGGAACTAAATCACTTCTTTCTTGCTGTGAAGTCCTTCCTTGGGTCAATCAAACACCTCTCTCCTCTGCTTTAGCAAAAGGAAAATCAGCAGTTTGTGCCACCCAGCGCACAAATCTCCCTTTCATCTTCTAGCTTTTTAAACCCCCTCTCTCAAAGCAGTCATACTGCAGATTCATTTCCTCTCTAGGTAGTAACTCTCACTCCATCCTTAGAGCAAGCTATTGGGCTTTCCTTTTTGCTTCTGGTCTGCTGTGGGACCTTTGTCACTCTGTGCCAAACCCATCTACATGGACATTCTGATCTCCTTACTGCCATGACCATATGGAGCCAACTTTCTGTCAGGTTTGCAAATGACAAGTGCTCTGCATGGAATTATATGAGATATGGTATCAAGAAATTGTGAGTTCCACAAACAAAGGATGGAATCCTACTTCCCAGCCCTCTAGAATTTATACATCAAGAAACATTTAAGTCCAGGCTATCAGCAGCACTTTATCTATGGAAAATGAGGAGTTAGAACCATATTTCATAACTATTATTTCAGCTCAGAAATTCAGGTTGAAAGGCCAAATCCAACACGAGAAATTCTAGTCAGATGACAGGACCATCTAGCTAGAAAACACACCTTCAAATTGACATGTCACTTGTCACCCAAAGAAAGATTAGATCAGAAAAAAAGGTTCACTGACTGTAGCAATGAACAGAAAACATCCCTAAGGATGCCTCAATTTTTAATTTCCCTTCATTAGGGAAAAGAAAAAAAAGTCCTTTCTCAATCATGCTCTCACATGTTCTTCTCCATCCAATGTATGCAAGCTAGATAAATTCTCCCAGAACTAAACATGTGGCAGTACTGAGGGAAGGGAGAATAGAAATTACCGAGTTAGAAGTCACCAACTTCTGTTTGAGTTTCATACCCCCCTGAAACAGTGATGTTGGGGTTTTTTACAACATACCTTAATCAAACTGACTGATCTTTGAGATGATAGCCATGGTATGGGATGAAACCACCACTTGAAAAATAATTAGAATCAATGGGAGAGAGCAGAAGATGAATAGACCAGAGTTTGCCCTTATAAAGAAAAATCAGACATGCATTTACTTGTGCTTCAGATTTCCCTCTGGATGCTGTCACTTAGAGACAGCTGTGACATGAACTAGACACCTCTGTGCCCAAGCCCACTGCACATTATAAAGTGTTTTTCATGGTCTTGTACAATTTGTTCCCTGGAAAAAGGAGGAAGAAAGTATATCATACTAGTCATGATTTGGGAAATTCTAAGGTCTTTCGTAGATTATAACAGGCTGGGGCTCAAAGTCCTTTTACTGTATTTATTTTCTGAACAAGTTTCTAATGAAACTAAGCAATCAAAGTATCTGCAGATTGTGTACCAGAAATACTCTGTTTCCTAGCTGATCGCTCCAGAACCTGCTGAGCCTGTGGGTGGACAACTCATTGTGATACCTGCAATTGTTTGTCTTCTGAACATTCACATCTTCAGAATTTTTTATTCTTAGATGTGCTATGTCTTAATAATAGGCTTAAAATGATACTACTTCATAGCAAAACAAATAAAATGGGTGGGATTCTGGGTAACCTGTGATATCCCCACACAAAGAAATCTTATTTCAATCTAGGTAGGTAGAGAGACAGTAGTGCTAAGGTCAGAATATTGCTTGTTATGAAATACATCCAACTTATTCATATGAAACAAATTTCATCCCCTCCTCTCCTACCCCCAAAATAACTGATGCAAGCAAATGTGAATACAAAATAAGATGATGAGATTCTTTGCAGTCATTTCAGGAAATTGCAAGTGTTCTGCAATGAAAAATCCTTGCAAAGTCAATCAGCCATTGCTGGGAGGTCAGCAGGGAGTGTGCTGTGTCAGCCTATTTGCTCAGTGGTGCCAGGAGATGCAATAATGCACCAATAGAACAGGTTTAATCACAAGGATCTTTATATAAAAAAAACAAAAAACACATACACAAAAAAACCCCAAACAAAACAAAACAAATCACAATTATTTCAGGTTTGCAGCAGCTTTTTGCAGGTATTTTCTCATTGGAAAGTTAAGCTGAGCAATGATTCCATGGCAGTCCTGTCATCTGTTCTATATTCTATCATCAGGTACTACCTAAAATTACTGCATTTAAATTCTTGCTCCTGCTCCTCTTGAGATCAATAGTAAATCTGTCACTGACTTCACAAAAGCAAGAGGAGGTATTAAATATGCCTTTTGTTTTATGTGTGCAGTGTATTCAAGCTAAACTTATTGGTTTCTAAATTTCAGAAGTTTTCAAACATCGTACATACTGGGATCCAAATGCAATTTATATGAACAGGAATAGATTCACAATCTGTTTTCTTTCAGGCACACAAAGGGCTAAATAATAATTCCAGGAGAAAAAAAAATTCAAAAACAAAAGAGAAAACATAAATTAAAACAACATGGATGCAGACACGTAAGTACATAAGAACAAGAGAGAAGAAAAAAAAAGAAAATAAGTGGTATACAAAAGCAAACAAATTGGAATGTGGATAAAGATTTTTTGTAAAAGTATCTGACTCATCGCTGAAAAGGTAACAAATAGACTGCCCCGACCAATCCTCCACTGCCTAGTTCCCCTTTGGTAGTCTTTGATGGCAAAGTGTTACTCAAAGTGAAAGAATTGCTGGAGCAATTCAGGGTATCTATTAATAAAAACAAGCAAGCAAACCCACAGCTCCCTAACATATGCTGAACCATGCACAGAGCACTGAAAGAATTGACCCTGATGAGGCAGACAGATGTAGAAATCCTACCACAAAAGAATCGTGGTGAGTTTAGATACAGAATTCTTCGAAGCAACAGAGAAACAAATATTTCTTATCCTACCCTGTACATAGTCTGTGGAATATAGGAAGAGACCTCTGGACGCTCATTAATACTGGCAGCTAAGCTATTCAAGCCTGATAGAAGGAAGACATTTTCCTAAGAAAATATAGTCTAGTAGAGTCAATATAGGTGGTGATCTTTCCCCTTCCAAGATATCCTGAAGCACAAATGCCTTTCAGTGCTGATACTGAGCACTGAAGAAGCCATATAGCACACACAGACAGTGATCTCACTAGGGCAAGGAACATCCACAACTCTGCACAGCACTTAAGAATGAGATTTTATTCTTGTCATATCTTAGTCACAGTAACTGTAACAAATAATGATGGAAAATTGTGACTAATGTTCTTGGGAAAGTAGACATTACGTATTCCTATATTGACAGAGGTAAACTGATCCATATGTTTAAAGAGAAATAAATACATCTCCTAGGAGGGCTGTTATTAAGGTAAGTAGCTTGAACATTAAGTAGACTAGATTCTAACCCAGGGAAGCAAAATGGTTTAGGTCCAGAGACAGAAGACTAAAGATTCAACAGCTGAAGCAGTAAGGACTTTGTTCTCTTGATTACAGGGATAAGCATTTATAGTACAAATGGCATAAAAACTAAGGCCAAATAGAAAGGAGCATGCATAGCTAAGCTCACATAATAATTTTACAGTACAGCTTCATAATAAGGACTGGGATATGCAATAACCTCCAGCTACACAAAACAAACCAGTGCAGTTGGGGAAATGTTACTGTTCCCACCAAACTGATGATCAGAAAAAAGGATCATAAGAAGGGAGAAAAAAAACAATTCCCCAAACAAAACCAAGTCTCCCAGTTTCTCAGTGGTTTGTCAGTCTGCATTCCTGGATACCTGCACAGTGGTTAGAGACCAACAGCCTATCACTTGGGAATGCCCACCTCACCTCTATGCAGCAATTTTCCCTATCAGTTCTCACAACTTGCAAGTCCAACTTCATCAGCTTGTACCTGACTTCTACCTCATTCCAACCATCAAGGTCTATGATGGAACAAATTTTGACCTAGTGATAGCAAAATCAAGAAAAATATTATTTTTGAGAGAAATAACTCAATTAAAAAAACAGCATAAGAGCATCTGAAAAATTGATGGAAATCTAATGCAAGAAGGAAGCTCTTCCCTCTGGCATTTTCACAGCTCTAAGTTAAACCTGGCAGCTTTGGAACATCCAGCTAGCACGCCAAGTTCTTCCACATATCTCCTAACTGCATTACTAAAGAGAAAAAGGTCAATCCCTAGAAAGCTATAATCTAATAATTACTTTTGGAGCACTTACCCTAGTTTCAGAGGAATACAGTTTCATGCATGTTGTCACTCATCTTCACACAGCCAGGAATAATCTCTCATAGGAGATATTATTAAATACATAAATTGACTTTTTGTTTGTTAGTTCACTAGATTTGAATTACTTTTCTTGCTTCAAAGCTTCAGAGCATGAACTTCATGAACAGTGGACCTTGGAACCAAATTGAACTTGCAATCACATTAGAAATTTGAGGAGCCTAAGTCATCCAATTTAGGCAAAAGAATGCATAGGTGACTAAAGCAGTTATCAAATACAGAAAATAAGCAAATAAATTCAAGATGCAGATGAGTTTGTAAAAAAAAGTAAAAATAATCAAACCCTATAATAATATGTGGATTAAATAAAGCAAGGTAGAAATAAGAGAGTAATAACACAGCTCTTTGTAATTCCTTTACTCAAGCCTTGCTGTAAAAGCTCATGAGCAAAATAAATATTCTGAGGAAGCAGACATCTCTCACTGTATTTTAAGGTCTACTTTATCACCTAAAATGGGATCAAAAATGTCTTCAACTGACTGATAGGAGTGTTTTACCTCTTCTGAAAATATCTACTCTCAGACACCTTCTGCACGTAGATTCCTTTCACTTCAGCATACATAAAACTCACAAATAAATCATTTATTTTCTGTTAGCAACCTATAAGTTCAAAGAGTACCAGGAGAGCAGACAGGTGAGAATAAACAGAACCCCAACATTTTTTCAAGCACATAGGACTGGTCCACAGATTTAAGATCTAAATCCTAATGCTGCTGAGAGACCTGCATGTATGCACACACTGTGTGAAAGGAACAGAATCTGAAGCACAGCCTAGATAGTGTTAACAGCTTTTTTTTCCTTCCTCATGTAGCATTTTTCATTCTATGGACCACCTCTTGATTAGCAAGGTCTCTTTATGAATTTGAGATGAGACTGACTTACTCTTCATGCTCTACCCCAATTCTGAGACCTTTTCTTAATATCCTACAAATAAATGTCATCTATGCTCTGACTTGAAAGCTTGTAAATAAAGACAATTTTCACCTGTGCAACATTTAACTCTTAGTTGCTTCACAAGGTTGCAAAGGAGCAGGCAGACACCTGTGATAGGTCTGAAACAGAAAGCGGCAAGAAAGAGAGAACACACAGTGCCATGCTTGACAGAGGGCAGCAGGAGATTTCCAAGCTGTCCAAATTTTGGAAGAATTAATTGTACCTCCTTGTTATCTGCTGAACTTTGGAAATATCACTGAGTACTGAAAATCTAGCAGACAAGAGACCACCCACTATTTTTCTTCAGTCTAAATGGAAGAAAGGACAACACCTTTTTTAACAAAAAAATACTTGAAATGTTATATCAGTGGTGGTGGGAAGAGTGTCAGGGAAGGAGAAAGAAAGCGTTAGTTGCAAGAGCCTGCAACTGAACTTTCTCTTCTGCTAAAATCTTCAAAGTCTCTCGCTATGCACCTAAGCAGCTTGATCCTGAGTTCATGCAGAAGAGGATCAGTGGCACTGCAAAATTGACCTCTGATGAAGAGCCAGTCTAGTTATTGCACTTTTACAAAAAGAAAGTGACAAAATTAGAGATTGAGAAAAATCAGACGTAGGTGCTAGGAGAGGGATGCTGCCTTCTTGCCAGTGGAGCCCATCTTTCAAACAGGTCTTGCTGAGTTTAGGGGTCCACTCAAAGGGAGAGCCTCAGTTACAGTGTAGTAGGACAGCACTTCTCTTACTTCTGAACACATATCCAAAGTCAACCCAAAGTTACAGGTGAGCAGTGCAAGACATTTCAACTGAGGTGAGAGCAACTGAGTGAATCTAGCACTTCGCGTACTGGAGGATGTTGCCTGATATTCTCCCTGATATACCTTAGTATGAGTGCTGATGCTATATATACACATTGAAGACACAATTTCACATCTACTTTAATATTCTTACTTTTCACACTTCTGAACTGTTTTTTTCCTAATCTCATTGAAAAGAGAATAATAATAAAAAAATATTAGCAACCACTGCAGCATTTAGTACAGGTGCAGTTTTTTGTTTTCATTTTTAAACTTAACACCCTGAGAAATCAAGGGAATTTGAAGCTATAAACCCACACAATACCTTTGGACATGGAAAGAACGGAGAAAAAAAATACCTTGAAATCTCTCATGATAAGGTTTTCCATTCCCCAGGCTGTTTCATTTTAAACCTGCTGATGTTGTGGGGTACAGAGCTAATGCCCAGCATGACTTTTGTCAGGGTTAGGAGAGGCTATGACTTAGGGTGCCCAGAAGAGAGCTGGGGAGAGGTGGGGGGGAGGGGGGGAAACAACTGTGAAAACAGATTAGCAGTGAGCAGGTAAGATGAAAATTGCTGAGAAAAAGCGTAGAAAGATGGTAAGGAAGAGTGAAGAAAAAATTTAAATTAAGAAAACGATTTGACAGCTTGAATCTGCTACTGCAAATATCCCCCAACCCTTGCCTTTGGGAGGGCGTAATTTTTAATTTCTTCAGCCAAATCCCATTACTCAGCAGTTATCATGTTTTGAGCTCTCCCCAGGAGATGGGGGAACAGGCATTTCACACTATTGGTGCAATCCCTTTCTGGACAGACTTGCCAGCCACTGTGGTTTCTGGGATTCATGCCAGCAGGGATAAATCTGCTTGTCAGCATAAATCCCGTGTATACATAGGCCATAAACTTGTGCCAGCCTTTTTTTTTTTTTTATTTTTTTTTGGTTTGCCCTTCCATCCCAATTCGATGAAGCTCTCCCATTAGAGAGTGTTTTTCCTTTTATACTGAATCGTCCTTGGAAACCACAAGGGTTTAT